>NC_041216.1:29715543-29720750 GCF_002837175.3 Physeter macrocephalus
ACATATATATACACACACATATACACACACACATATATATACACACACATATATATACACACACACACGCACATATATATACACACACACGCACACATATATACACACACACGCACACATATATATACACACACACGCACATATCTATACACACACACACACACACATATATATATACACACACACACACATTTGGAAAAAGTGGTAAAAAAAAATCCATCAAGTGGACAGGGTCCCACGTGGCCTCTCCAGGTAGTGTCCCCAACAGAAACCCTCCTGGGCATATTCCCCAAAGGGATGTGTCCTCTCAGTGACTCTGGACTGTGAGCTCCTTCCTAGGAAGCCAGGTCAGACACGCTTCTTCTAAGATCATTTAGCTCCACACAGACCTGGGCCTTCAAGGTATGTGAGGCTGCTTCTGTCTGATGCTGACAGGGGAATGCTTGCAGGGGAAAGGGGAAAGGGTCAAGCCCCTCAAACAAGTGATGGTGGAGGGCAAGTTCCCCAGAAACTTCTTCTCAAACCCTCCAGAGCAGAGAGCTCTTTCCTCCAAGACACCAGTGCCGTGCCAAGGAGCCTTCACCTGCTTCAAGACCGTCACCTGCAGTTCTGATGCCTGAGTGACATTTTGATGTTGTTTAAAGGAGAAGTTACAAATGGAAACAGTTTGGGCCTCTTGACGCCCATGAAATGATTGGTACTTTCTACAATTATTTATGGGAAACTCAGAGATCATTTGTGGACTATCTTCTTGGCTGACATTCACGTGCAATGAGAGTTTTGCAACTTTTTTTTTTTTCTTCTCTCTCTCTGTCTCTTTCTTTTTCTTTTCCTTTTATTAGTTTGCTTCTTTGGGATAGCTGGCACTAAAAGTGATGAGACATGAAAGTTTCCAAATGTGAAGAACTTGTCTTCTTTATGGTTTGGAATAAAACGAAGGATGATGGATGGAGAACAGCTTTGCGACACTCACAGTGCTGCTGGGTGGGTCTCACTTCATGGACTCTGCCCTTCACTCCGTCAGCCACAGCCTCTGCCTGTCAGGGACCCCTCCCCATGCAGGAGTCTTTGACACGTGTCACTTTACCCATATGCATGATTTTAGTTTACGGACCCTTTCACCCCCAGGCTGTTATTCACGAAGGGTCTTCATGAGAAGAGTGGGCTTTCCAGCAACTGAGGTGTGCACTTTGCCTCCTGCCAACCAACCCCAGCCCAGAGTACCTGGTGCCAAACACACACCGGAGAGGACCCGATCCACAAACAGAAGGACCACGAGGCTGGATAAGGGAGAGGGCTGGGTGGGAAGAGGGGCCATGCCAGGGCTCCAAGCTCTATTCTGAACACCCTGAAAGTAAGAACATCTCCCTTGAGCTGAGATCTGGGAAGGGTGGGGGTGATGGCCGTCGAGTGTCTTCCACCCGAGAGTTAGGTTCCCAAACTTCCGCGCAGAGGGCTTTGTGGTGTGGCAGGAACTGATGCCTAGCACCAAACCTACACCCATTTAGACCACATTTCCCAGCCTCCTTTGCATCGCCAGAGGGTCAGGTGACTGAGTTCCAGCCAAGGGGATGTGACCACGAACCACTGGGTTCACAAAAACCTGCCATGTGCAATCATCCATCCGTCAAAGCAGCTTTTTTGTGTAAAAAAATGGGACTCTCGTAAAACAGGGGAATGAAAGGGTTTAAAGATCTACTCATGAATGAGGAAGCCAGAAGGATGATAAAGCTGGTCCAGCAGGAATTAGAGGAACAGGATAATACACACATTGGGGGGATAAAAGTTGGAATAAGCTAACTGGATTAGAGACAGAACCAGTCCTGTCCTGGAGGAATACCATGCTCCTGGACAAGAACCTACCACTGACCTGAACTTCACAGAGTCTAGGCCTTCAATCAACAGAAAATAGCAAGTTAAATAAAAGTACAAACAAAACAAGGATGTCTGCTCTCACCACTTCTATTCAACATTGTATTAAAGGTTCTAGCCATGGTGATTAGGCATGAAAAAATAATAAGTCATCCAAATTGGAAAGGAAGAAGTAAAACGATATATATTTGCAGATGACATGATTTTGCACACTGAAAAATCCTAAGAAATACATGCCTGCACACACACAGATAAACTACAGATCTTCCTAAACTTATGATGGGGTTACAACCTGATAAACCCGTTGTAAGTTGAAAATATCACAAGTCGAAAATTCATTTCATACACTTAACCTAACAACATCATAGCTTAGCCTTGCACACCTTAAATGTGCTCAGAACACTTGCATTAGCCTCCTGCTGCACAGAATCGTGTAACAAAATCATGTAATCCCTATTTTATAATAAAATCCTGAATATCTCATGTAATTTATTGAATACTGTACTGAAAGTGAAAACAGAATGATTGAGCACAGAATAGTTGTTTATCCTCATGATCTCAGGGCTGACTGGGAGCTGTGGTCCTCTGCCTCTGCCCGGCATTGCAAGAGTATGGTACCACATATCACTAACCTGGGAAGAGATCGAAATTCAAGATTTGAAGTACAACTTTTACTGAACTTGTATCACTTTTGCACCATCTTAAAGTGGAAAAATCATAAGTTGAACCATCGTAAGTTGGGGACCATAGAACAAATTCAACAAGATGGCAAGATTTAAAAAAATCAATTGTATTTCTATACACTAGTGATGAACAATCCAAAAATGAAATTAAGAAATCAGTGTTACTTACAATAGTATCAAAAAGAATAAAATACTTGGGAATAAATTTAACAAAGAAGCACAAACGTGTGCACTGAAAACTGTAAAACACCATTGAAAGAAACTAAAGAAATATTTAAGTGAAAGACATCCCAAGTTCGTGGATCAGAAAACTTAATATTGTTAAAATAGCAATAATCCCCAAATTGACCTACAGATTCAATGCAGTCCCTATCAAAATCCCAGCTGCATTTTAGTTTTTTTTGCATGAAGCGACAAGCTGATCCTAAAATTCATATGGAAATACAAGGAAACCAGAATAACCAAAAAAATCTTGAAAAAGAAGAAAAAGGTTGGAGGGCAGACACTTCCCGATTTCAAAACTTCCTACAAAGTTACCTTAATCAAGACAGTGTGGCACTGGCATAAGGATAGATATACAGATCAATAGAATAGGAGCCACAGTGTAGAAATAATCCTTTACATTTATGGTCAATTGATTTCAATAAGGGTGCCAACACCATTCAATGGGGAAAGGATAATCTTTTCAACAAACAATGCCGGGACAATTGGATATCCACACGTACAATAAATAAAATTTGACCTCCTACCTCCACATCAGATACAAAAATTAACTTAAATGGATCAAAGACCTACATGTAAGCACCAAAACTATAAATCTCATAACTTGGCTTAGGCAATGATTTCTTAGATACAACACCGAAAGCACAGGTGACAAAAGGGAAAGCTAGGTAAATTGGATTTCATCAAAATTTTAAACTTTTGTATTTCAAAGAACACTGTCAAGAAGGTTAAAAGACAAACCAAAGAATGGAGGGAAATATTTGCAAATACTGTATCTGATAAGGGACTTTTATCCAGGTACGTAAAGAACACTTACAACTCAACAATGAAAAGATACCAATTAGAAAAATAGGCAAGGGCTTTGGACAGATATATCTCTGACGAAGATACACAAATGGCCAATTAGCACAGGACAAGATGGTCAACACCATTAGCCATTCGTGAAAATGCAAATCAAAGCCACTTCACACCCACACACAGGGACCCAGCAAAGGTTGTGGGTTCAGGGGACAGCCTTCAAATCCTTATAATTTGGTCACCCCAGTGAAAGGTAATGGGGTGGCGGGGTGGGTCACAGGGGGGTGGGTCAGTAGGCCTTCAACCAACAGAAAATAGCAAAAGCTAAATAAAAGTACAAACAAAACAAGGATGTCTGCTCTCACCGCTTCTATTCATCATTGTACTAGAGGTTTAGCACTAATGGTGACCATCATCATCTGTGGACCCTAAAGGAAGTGTGGCTGACTCCATGTGGGTGCCTCTCTGCTCCCAAGGATGGGCAGCAGGCATTTCAGGACACAGCTCTGGACGTGATCAGGAGTCTCTTTCTGCCACATGCTCCCTGCTTGACCTTGGCAAGTCCTGTCCGTCCTGGGGCTGAGGTCAATTATCTGTGAAAGACAGTCTTGGACAAGTCGACCCAGGGCCCCTCCACCTCAAACACCTGCATTTGCTGCTGCTCTTGGTGACTCAAACCATCACTTGCAGCCTGCAAAGTGGTCATCCCTAAGTCCCCAACGGCAAGGCACAGTTAATTAAAGGCTGGCGGTGTCAAGACACTTCGCAAACCAGAGCCACGTACGGGTTATTTTTGAAAGATTCCATCTCTGGTGATTCACAAGAGCTTCCTGCCAGAATGTCAGGACAGTAGCAAAACCGCATACCCCAAAGGCCCGGAGCCGGACAAGGCCTCCCCGCTTGGTCCCGGGGCCATACTCTGGAGCGTGCGGGCTTCCGGAGCCGGCGGTGATGTACTGCCGTGGCCCAGCCCTGGGAAACAAGCCATCACCTAACTTTTCATACTCAGAGACTCATCTATACGTCCATTACCCCTAGAGCCAAAAACGCTTCCTGGCAAAGAAATATTTGATACTGACTTCATCCACCCCCCGAGAGCTGTCAGATGTGGTTTCCAGCATCTGGGAGAAGGGGCAGGGCGACTGAGGCCGGGCGCCCCCAGCTGACCGGCCATGTGATGAACGCTCCCTACTAAGGTTTCGATCCCTGAGAATGAAAAGATCAAAGCCATTTTTGCGTCATCCCGGCGCACAGAGAAGAGGCTTTTTATCAGCCGCCTCCGCCTATGTGAGTTCATTTATACTCTGCAGGTGTCCCGTGGAGAACCCAGGGGAAGAACGATGCCGGCTGGGTGACTCGAGTCTGAGTGGGCCTGAGTCACCTTGCTCAGTTTGTCAGCGGGATGGCGTCTCTGATTGCGATCGCTTGCCGCCTCCAGGAAGATCACACTCCATTTCAGACGACATCTTTTTTTTTTTTTTTTTTGTGGTACGCAGGCCTCTCACCGCCGTGGCCTCTCCCGTTGCGGAGCACAGGCTCCGGACGCGCAGGCTCAGTGGCCATGGCTCACGGGCCCAGCCGCTCCGCGGCACGTGGGATCCTCCCGGACCGGGGCACGAACCCGTATCCCCT
>NC_041216.1:29720879-29754389 GCF_002837175.3 Physeter macrocephalus
CGTGGCCTCTCCCGTCGCGGAGCACAGGCTCCGGACGCGCAGGCTCAGTGGCCATGGCTCACGGGCCCAGCCGCTCCGCGGCACGTGGGATCCTCCCGGACCGGGGCACGACCCCGTATCCCCTGCATCGGCAGGCGGACTCCCAACCACTGCGCCACCAGGGAAGCCCCGAGACGACATCTTTTATTAGCTCGCTTCCCTGCGCTCCACTGATCCACCAGGATACCTGAAGCCGATATCTCATCCGGTGTGAGACCACAAACTCCAGAGGGGCCCCGGCCTCTCCAGGCAGGCAGGACCGTGATGGAAGGAAAAGGAAGGGCAGTTTCTCATGGATGTCAATGTCTGGAACCCTCGGTGGGTAACACTTTTAGAGCATCACCCTCCGTCTCAGCTGAATTCAAGCAACTGTTGTGTGCCCAGGTCCTGGTACATGCACGGAGGCAGTTAAACCCACTCAACTCCGAAAGGAGCCAAAGTGAGGGAATTAGGTCTATGTGAGCGGCCACAGGAAAGGAATCTGCTCATCACACAGCTGGGATCTGTACTCTGGGTGCCACAGCTCGGCAAATGCCTCTAACAATAGCCGTGCACCCTGGCAGGGGGACCACTCTGTCCCAAACCACAGAGGGGAAATTTTCTGGAGGCAGGCTCATCGGAGGAGGAGGAGGAAGATGTGGGAGACCTTTGTTTCCCTCCCCTGACATTTCCGGGGCTCAGTCATTTAGAGGCAGAAACAGCAGGGTGAAAGGAAGGTGCAGGTCCTGCCCGTAATAAATGCATTCCCAACGTGTGCCGGGAATATAATCGAATCATCTGATTTTATTTTCACAGCAGCCCCGAGAAGCAGGTCTCCTGCCCCTCTTCTAGAAGCAAGGCAGCTGGGTCTCAGAGTAGTGGGGTATCAGCCACAGTCACACAGCAGAGACGTGACGGGGCAGAGGACCCAACTTGGATGGGATTCTAGCACAAACTTCCATTCATGTTGTCGGCATACCATCACCAGTCACTTCCTGTGGCCACACCGGGACAGGCACTAGACGTTCAGCTGGTGTGCTCGTCACTCCCGGGGTTGTGAGTGCAGGGGTTTGACACACGCTAGGCTGCAGGGGACCCAGCGGGGCTGAGAGAGCCCCGTCCTCCCTCACAGAGGTGCAGCCTCGCAGGGAAGACAAGACAGAGGGCACGAGGTCAGGGGTGTGTTCCCAGCACCTGATCCCATCTCAGAACGAAGGAAGGCTGCCCGGAGGAAGTGGTGTTCCCACTGAGGCCGCCGCCCAGGAGTTGACCAGGAAAAGGATGGAGAGAGGGGAAGGCGGGGTGCTCCCTCCAGGCTGGGGACCAGCGTGGGGAATGGCCGAGAAGTGAGAGCATCATCGTCCATCAGAGAGTGACGAGAGGTGCTGCCTGGGGCAGAAGAGACAGGAGTGCGGATGGGGCTCAGAGGTCAAGGGCATCTGAATGCCCACGGGAGGCACTGGGGAGCTGGCGGGTTCTTACATTGTGGGGGGAGGGGGGGAGGTGATTAGATTTGGGTGCTCCTGTCATTTCTGTCGGTGGCATCCCCACCCCCCAGCGGCCAAGAGCCCAGAGGCCCCTCTGGTCCTCCCCCTGTTGGCCTCTACCCCATCTGTCCATCAGCCCCTCGGGGGCCATAAAGGGCAGCGACCCTGGAACGAGCCTGGCCCGGCTGGAATTCCGGCCTTGCATGGTTTACGTGGACAAATGTTCAAGCCTCTTTGGGCCTCAGTTTGCTTATCTGTAAAATGAGGATAACAGGACCTATCTCTTAGATGGGTGTCCAGCATGTAATCAGAACCTCGGGAAAGCGAGGAGTATAGACGATCCCCGTGTTACCCCATCCAGCCACTCCTCACCCCCACACGGCTGCGCCATCCAAGTCGCCCCAGGATGCTCTGGACGCCGGGTAGTGTTTCTACAGTCCTTCCCTGCAGATGGCTCCCCTCCCAAATAAACAGGAGAACGAGTCCGATCAGACCCACAGAGCCTTCCCATCATGTCTGAATTCTGAGTAAACTAGAAACTCCTCCTCCTGGCTTCCTGGCCTCAGACACCCATTGTCCCTCCTCCATCTCAACTCCTGCCCCTCCCAGGATCCTGCTTTGTTCCCAGTTCAGGGCCTTTTCTCTTTCTGTCTCCGCTGCCTGGGGAGCTACCCGCCATTCCCAGGGAGGACTTTCCTGACACCCTGAAGCCCCTCCCCCCCCACTAGCGCTCCTCGCGCCCTTCGTCCTGCCTTACTTTCCCCGGAGACAAGCCACCACTCAGCACTATATGTTGTGTTGATTTGCCAGCATGTCAATCACCCCCATGTAGGGGAACTCAGAGGTCACTTCTCAGCCTTGTTCTGCCGCATCCCCAGCTTTGAGCTGCATCTGGAGCACAGAGATCCTCTAAATAGCTTCACCTGAAATAACCTCAGGAGGTGATGGTGGCAGTGATGTGGGCAGAGTGGTGATAAGGACCTGGATGCAAGTGGAGGGAGAAGGTGGAGAGGGAGGTGGGGCTGGCCGGGCGCGGGGACTGGTGGGAAATGAGGGATGAGGGGCCGGGGGCGGGGACTGGTGGGAAATGAGGGATGAGCGGCCGGGCGCGGGGACTGGTGGGAAATGAGGGATGAGGGGCCGGGCACGGGGACTGGTGGGAAATGAGGGATGAGGGGAAGAGAGAGATTCCCAGGCTCCTGGGTGGAGCCACTGCACAGAGGCCACTTGTCGTGGGTTGAAACGTGTCCTCAGAAAGATAGGTTGGATCCCCCGTACCTGTGGATGGGACCTTATTTGTAAATAGGGTCCTTGCAGCTGTGATCAAATGAAGATGAGGTCATACTTAATGGGGGAGGGGGGGAGCTTAACCCAATAGGACTGAGGTCCCTATAAGAAGTCAAAACAGAATTACAAGAGAGGGACTTCCCTGGCAGTCCAGTGGTTAAGACCCCATGTTTCTAATGCAGGGGGCGTGGGTGTAATCCCCCGTTGGGGGACTAAGATCCCACATCCTGCATGGTGTGGTCAAAAAAAAAAAAAAAGGAAGAATTATACGGAGAAGGGTTTGTGGCCACAGGGACAGAGGTTGGAGTGATGTGTCTACAAGCCATCACCACCAGGCGCTGGAAGAGACAAGAAGGGAGCCTCCCCTAGAGCCTCTGGAGGGAGCATGGCCATGTTGACCCCTTGACCTTGGACTTCTGGCCTCCAGAACCAGGAGTGAATCGATTTCTGTTGTCTAAGCCTCCAGTTTGTGGTGCTCTGTTTTGTCAGCCCCAGGACATGAACACGGACCACCCTTCACTGAGACCAGAAAAGAAAGGGGTAAAGATGGTTTGTTGGGTGAGAAGAGGAGGGAAGAGAGAGGATGCAGCCTTGGCTGAGTTTTGGGCCACATCGCGTTTGGGGAGCAGGAAGCATCCCATGGAGCGCTAAGAAGGCTGCTGACCACAGGGATTGGGGCTCAGGCTGGGCAGTCAGAGGAGAAACTGGGTCCAAGAGATCAGCTCACCCTGAAGCTCTTCAGCCAGGAAAGCCCACAGCACAGGGACCAAGCACAGAGGCAGCCCACTTGACTATCAGTGTGAGTCTCCAGAACCTCTTAAGTGAGTGAGAATGATACACTAGCCCCCTACAGTGTTGTTGTGAGGATCAAATGTGTTAATCTGTGTACGTGCTTAGCCTGGAACCTCATACAATAAGAGTCCCATAAATACTATTTATCATTGTCATTGTCGTGATCATAAATTCCCAAACCAAGATGCCCCAAGATCAAAGTGATGTGTGATATAATATAGGCAACATCCCCCTTTTGGAAATTCACAATGCAAACACGCACGTGAAAGGCTCTGAGAATTCCTGCACTGAAGAAACTCACTGGAACCCAGAGGGTCCCAAACAAGTGACATCAGTTCAGCCTTTATCTGAGCCTTTGATGTGCCTATTGTGACTCTCTAAGAAGGGGGGGCACAGAGAGGTTAGGCAGCTTGCCCCAGGTCACACAGCTTGCAACTCTTACTGGTATGGGATGCCAGGCTAGCTTAGCCCAACTTTTTGCTGCCATTCTGGTTGATAGAGTCTTGTATAGAATAAGCTCCATCTGGGATGGATCCAATTGCTGCTATTAGTTGGGCAGAGGAGAGGGACGCAGAGGGAGGCATATAATCCCATTTCCCTTGACAAGTGACAAAGGAGTGACTCCATGTCCAGGACAATGTAGATGTTATTTTTGGTTGAGGGGGACACTTGCTACTAAGGCATCACTCTTGTGTTTGCATGCGTCACATGCTACCCAGTGCTTCTTAGCTCTTAATCTAAAATGTGTGTGCTCTCACTTTGTTGCCACATTCATTCACCTAGTCCCTGAACATTCACTGAGTCCCTCCCACCTGCCAGGACCCATGCCAGGTGGAGACTGAGCGGGACCCTGTGGGGCTCCTGGACACAGAAGCCTTTCTGTGTCCCCCATTTCTTATTTGTAGGGAATAGACTCCAGCCTCCATGACCTTCCCTGAGCTTCAAAGGGCAGGTTCAAACTGTTGCTAATCAGGGAAGGGAGGGGATGCAGAGACAAGGGAGAAGCGCCAAGAAACAATGGTGCAGCCTTGGGGCAGGGTCCTGGTTCTGCCTCAGGGGATGCACAGGACAATATCTTTGAGCTCTTTATAGAACTAAAACCCCCAACAAATGGAAGATGGTAACTACCTGATGAAGCGTTCTTCATTCCAGAGAAGGTCACAGTTTGATAGCCTTGAGAACCACAGAAACTCATCAGGAGACCCCCTGAGGCCAGATTAAAGGGAAGCAGGCCCTGCACACACCCTGATCCTTATTGGCAACACTGCCTTTGAACCATTGCTATAAAACCCCTCAACAAATCCCCCTGGGCTGGGACACACAGTTTTTCAGAGCCCAAGCCTGCTGCGTCCCCCTTTGTCTGGCAAAGCAATAAAGCTCTTCTTCTGTGCTTCACCCAAAACTCTGTCTCCAAGATATGATTCGGCACTGGTACACAGAGGCCGAGTTTTCAGCATCAGGTGGAGACTGAGGTTCAAGGAGGCTTAGATGTAATGTGTTTTCATGAGCAGTGTCTTCGAGGCCATTGAGGCCCCTGCTTCAAAGTCATGACTGAGTGACTTCCTAAGGGTTGCATGGAAGGGAGAAGAGGCGGAACCCAGTGTTACAGCTGGGGCAATCAGGGAAGCCTTGCAGGAGGTGGTGCCATGCAAGCTGTACCTCACAGATGAGCAGGAATGATGAGTGAAGGTGGGGAGGGAGCTCCAGGTAAACAGAGGATCACAGGAAAAGCCCAGCGGCCCGAGGGAGCCAGGCCCACCAAGAGGAGTGTGTCATGGTTGGACTCCAGGGAAGGGGGCTGCCCTGCATGGGGGTGGGAGTGGAAGGAGGGAAGAAATGAGATTAGTGAGACAGGTCTGAGCCAGGCTGAATTTCCTGCCAAAATCTGGGCCTCCAGGTGGAGGTGGCACAATGCCAAGGGGCCCCCAGATGCCCTGAGGCCAAGAAAGCCTCCTTTTGCAAGGTAAGAAATATCTAGCGTCTGCAAGTGTGGGCTTTGGGGTCAGACCAGACAGGAGCCGTGTGTCCTGAGGCAAGTTACTTCACCTCTCTGTAAAATGGGCAATACAGCACCCACCACCTGGGGCTGTTGCTGGGATTTAAAAAGATAATGCATGTGGAATATGCCTGGTGTCTGCACTGGTGCAGGCAGTGGTCGTTAGGAAGAAACACAGAGACTGGAAGGGAGATACAGCCACAGAGACAAGTCACTTCATCAGTCAGTTATTCACAACCATCATTTATTCACTGAGTGAGGGCCATGTGCCAGGCACGGTGACAGGTAGGAAAAACAGGGACTCCTCCCACCACAGAGCTCACAGCCCAGGATGGAGGGAGAGGCTAACCCAGCACTCACACCGAGGTCGGGGAAGAAGAAATCCTTTTCTCTACCCACCTCAGTTTCGTTGCCTAAGGCCCTGAGAATTAGATGGACAAAAGACAGATTAACAAGAGAAAAACAAATGAGTTTATTAAAACATGCATCATGCAGCACTCAGAGATGAGTAACTCAAAGGGGTGGTTAGAACTCGGGCTTACATAACATTTAACAAGAGAACAATAGATTCCTAGACAAGTGACGGGACAAATGAACTAGTCCTTGAGTTTCTAAGGCAGCAAATGGTGAGAGGGCAAATACATGGGGGACCTAGTGGGAGACGAGGGCCAGTGAGTAAGTTTTGTGGTGTAGATTCCTCTGGGCTGATCAGGGCCCAGCGTGGCCTCCAGTGATTAGCTTCTGTCCTTCCTGTCTTGGGGGAGGGGGACATCTTCACGAACGTATAACCTGCTTCTAGGCAGAGAGCGGAGGGCAGAGAGCTTTTCTTGTATCTGCTTCTCCCCAGTTTTCTTCAGCTTAAAATAATCAACATTCCAAGGTGGCCTATTTTGAGGACGCCCATTCTGTGACCTTCACCAACACCTGGTAAAGGTTGAATTCCACCATCCAGGTGAGACACGCAGACGGCCTGCATCCACCACGGCAACAGGAGTGGAGCTGGAAAGTGGAGGTGGGCTGGGAGCCATTGGGAGGGGCCTGGATGGAACTGATGGAGACGTGGGGAAGGGGGTGCAGATGGGCAATGGCTGAGTGATGACCTGGGTGTGGGGATGGGGCAGCATAATGAATAGGTTCAGAGAGATGAGCTAAGCTTTGGACAGGTTGAGTTCAGGGGCTGCAGGCCCTCAGGTGAGTGACGTATAGAAAGACAACGGCATTTGATAAAAAATAGAAACCCTCCCACCTGTCCAGACCGGCACCAGCCCATCCGTGTGTGGGAATGTGAGCGTGGATGAAACAGGATACTTCATATGTAGCACTTACGAATGCTGACTTGCTGTCTGCGTTTATGTCTCCGTGGAGGCTAAGGGCCCGAGAGTACGTGATGCAATTCCATTTCCCATGCAGCACCCGGCCATGTTTCCCGACCTTTCCCAGGAGGATCGTTGCCTACCAGCTCAGCCAAGTGGAAACGCTTGCCAAGAGGTCTAAAAGCCTCCATTTCTGGCTTCAGCTTGGAAAACTCCAGTAGATGAGCAGAGACAGGAGACAGGAAGGAGGGGCCAGAGGAGGAGGCGGTCAGGAGGGACTGAGAGGTCCCCCCTTTGCCTCCTTGAGCTGCTCTCCACTTTGAAAAGTGAAAGAACGGCGCCCAAAATGCACACTCCTGCTCTGGAAGAGGAGAAGCCAAGAAGGCTAGTGACTCCTTTACCCGTGGGGTACCTGACTCCTGGAAGGAAAACAGCAATTGGCCTCAAATCTGCGATTCCTGCCCCCAAATCCAGGCTGTCACCACTGCAGATAATCAGAGTCTGGGGGACTAAAAGGCAGAACTTCTTGGGCCTCGCTGTCACCAGCACCCCTGCCCCGAATCGAGCCCTCTGCCGTACGCCGGGTTTCCAGGGAGGCCACCACGGTCCCCACCCTGGCTGACAGTGCCCCGACCCCTCCAGCTCCCCATTGGCAAATGATTAAAAACTGGGCCAAAGTATCGCCGATATGATAGGCAATAAATTAAGTCTAACGTTTGTGCGGTGACAACTGACCTTTGCATGATTAAAATGAACGGCTGTGAAATGAGTCAGATTAAAAGATGTTTAGGGGCTTCCCTGGTGGCGCGGTGGTTGGGAGTCCGCCTGCCGATGCAGGGGACGCGGGTTCGTGCCCCGGTCCGGGAGGATCCCACATGCCGCGGAGCGGCTGGGCCCGTGAGCCGTGGCCGCTGAGCCTGCGCGTCCGGAGCCTGTGCTCCGCGACGGGAGGGGCCACGGCGGTGAGAGGCCCGCATACCGCAAAAAAAACAAAAACAAAAAAAAAAGATGTTTAACTGAATGGAGGGCTCAATCCCCGAAACCTGGACAAGCTTCTGGAGAAACCGGTTCTGGCAAACCTGAAGGAGAGACACCAATCACACGCACAGCCTATTTGCCACCTGCTGGCCTGAAGAGGCACTGTTGGCCTGGAAGAAGGTTGAGGGCAAGGGCTTCCTGACCAGCAGAAACAGGGTAACCTCTCGGTGTCCACTGAACAGACCCACACGCCCTCAGCCCCCAAACCCCAGCCTTCTCTCCCACCTACTTACGTGGAACGCGAGGGGCGGGGCCCTTGGCTCGGTCCTCCTGAGATGGTCCCTTAATTATGCGGGACAGTCTCGGAGCTCCGCGGACAGAAGCAGCCCTTGGGGCTCCCCCCACAGCAAAGATGGAGAGAATGTTGTCCCCTGGCATCCGTGCAGCTGCCCTGCTTCCCAGGAGCTCAGAGAACTTTGTAGACAAACGTCTTCAT
Organism: Physeter macrocephalus; assembly: GCF_002837175.3. NCBI lineage: Eukaryota > Metazoa > Chordata > Mammalia > Artiodactyla > Physeteridae > Physeter > Physeter macrocephalus. The sequence goes on from NC_041216.1 coordinate 29,729,247, forward strand.
CTTCACCAAGCCACCCGCTTCGCAGGGTCTTTCAGCTGGAACGTGGGCTAAAAAAGGTGGAAAAACATATTTGGGACCCCTTCCAAGAAGCTGATCCTGATGCTCTGGTGCTTGGAGCCGTGGGCAGGCTCTGCTCTTGAGACAGATACACAGAAAGTGACTCCATGCTGTGCACTCCGGGAACATTTGCTGGGGACACGGGGAAAGCGGCTGGCAGCCAGGGACCCTGAGGATAGGAGGGTTCTTATGATGGCATCTCCCTTGCTGTGTTGCTTGGCCATTCAGAGGCTGACCTTTGCTTGTGAAATTCACCTTTATCAAAGGTTTTGACCCTTTATCGAAAGCTCGGAGACTTCCAGCTTTGTTTTGTTTCGTGTTTTTACACGTGAGTACAGAGTTTGCAATGTGTGCCTTCCTTACTCTCTAAGCCCACTCAGTGGCCAGGATGACAAACATTTTAGTCTTAGGGTGTCATGGTGGCTCCAGAACCAAGAAATGATGACTGGACTTGTTGAACCTGTCTGTCCCCTGGATCCCAAAGCACCTTGCCACCTGCTATTCTTATAGGAGGCAGCATGCCGAGCAGCGGGTCTCATCTGGGGGAGGAGCCATGGCCAGGTAAGGTGCTCTCTGCAGACAACAAGACAGCAACACATTTAACCTCATCACATGGACCAGGAACAATCTGGCTAATTACTGCCAAAGGGGGTGTATTATATATATTTATACTTATATTTATACTTATATATATAATTAAATTTTTAAGAAAAAATTATGACAAAACTAAAGCCTAAGGAAATCCTATCTGTGACCTTAATGATTTCTGTAATTTGAAGAAAGATGGCCACATTTGAGTTTCTCTAACCAATCTGATTTCTGCCTAAGCTTTGACTATTATTGTCCACTCTTGATAGAACGAGTTTGAAAGCGTGATATGAACTTTCCTGCCTTATTCCTCTCGGTGGTGTGTGGCCTGAGAACCATGGTGCTAGAAAGGATGGGCGCCTGGCCGGGCACACAACTGATAGCGACCTGTAAAAGCGCAGCATCTGGGACCCTCTGTTCTTCTTCCTCCCTACTCACCCACACCCTTCCCAGGACACCAAGTCCAGCCTCCTCTGGAAGCCTCCCCTGACCAGCCCAGGTAGACATTCTGTGTACACTGACAGCCAGTGCCTCACATGGGGGTGCTGTGTCATCACCCCCGCTGCCCCTCACTCCTGTTGATTCGTGTTTAATTTGTCCCCGCATGCCCTGGGACTGACACAAGTGGGCCTCAGTGGACATTGAATGAATGAATGAGTCAAAAAGTCCTCAAGGATATATTTATACATATATATATATATATATATATATATATATATATATATTTCTTTTGCTCTCTCAAGTGGGCCTCAGTGGACATTGAATGAATGAATGAGTCAAAAAGTCCTCAAGGATATATTTATACATATATATATATATATATATATATATATTTCTTTTGCTCTCTCTGGGGGATGCAGCCCTGAGCTGGGCAGGTGTGACCCTCCGACATCCCATAGAATATGTTTCTACCTCTAGCAAGCTCTCCTCACATGGCTACTTGTCCTGGAGAGGGTGGATAAACATCTGCTTCTTCAGGAGAACCTGTGATCCTTGGCCAAAAAGACTGTGTCTAAGTAATAATTTATTTTTCTCTCCATAACACACCACTCAGATAGCAGATGGGCCAATCATTTTAAGTGAACAGGGTATAGCAACAGAGGTGTCTTGGTTCTCCAACTGCAGTGAGGCTAACTTGACACTCACGGGAAGCAGAGGGCACAGTTCTGGTTCTACGTGCGGAGGAAGTGGGAGGTGGCTGGTATTGAGTGTAAGGTGCCAAAAAGGACCTTCTCTTCAGTAGTATTTCCCCATTTTCCTTCTCCTAAAGCCTTCCTCACTTCCTGTATTCATAGAAGTTCCTTGTTAATGCAGATAATGATGATGATCATGATGGTGATGATGATGGTGATGGTGATGACAGATGCTGGTGATGGTGGTGATGGTGATGATGGTGATGATGATGATGAAGAGGATGATGATGATGGTGATGATGGTGATGATGGTGATGAAGAGGATGATGATGATGGTGATGATGGTGATGATGGTGATGAAGAGGATGATGATGGTGATGACAGTGACGATGGTGATGAAGAGGATGATGATGATGGTGATGACGGTGATGATGGTGATGAAGAGGATGATGGCTGAAACCTGTTGAGTACTTACTAGTCACACAAAGTGTGACGTTGCATCTGCCAACTTCCTTATCCACCCAGCAGCCCCAGGAACCAAGAGCTTGTTAAAGGATGAATTGTACCCCCCCTCCAAAAGGTATATGGATGCTCTAACCTCCAGTACCTGTGAATGTGACCTTGTTTGGAAACAGGGTCTTTGCAGATGTAACCAGTTAAAGATGAGGTCATTGGGTGGCCCTAATCCAATGTGACTGGCATCCTTATAAGAAGAGGAGAGAGACACACAAAGACGGCCACATGAGCAGAGAGGAAGAGATTGAAATGGAGCTATCACAAGCCAAGGAATACCCAAGGGCCCCCAGAAGCTGGAAGAGGCAAGGAAGGGTCCTCCCTTGGCAGCTCTGAGTGAGCACAGCCCTGCTGACACCTTGATTTCTGACTTTCCGCCTCCAGAACTGTGAGAGAACCAATTTCTGTTGCTTTAAGCATGTAGTGCTTGGTTACAACAGCCACAGGAAACTAATACGAGGCTGCTATCATCTCAGTCTCTTTTTATTTTAATTTTATTTGTTTATTTTTGGCTGCTTTGGGTCTTCATTGCTGCACACTGGCTTTCTCTAGTTGCGGCGAGCGGGGGCTACTCTTCGTTGCGGTGTGTGGGCTTCTCATTGCGGTGGCTTCTCTTGTTGCAGAGCACAGGCTCTAGGAACGCGGGTTTCAGTATTTGTGACATGCGGGCTCAGTAGTTGTGGCTTGTGGGCTCTAGGTGCTCAGGCTTCAGTAGTTGTGGTGCACGGGCTTAGTTGCTCCGTGGCATGTGGGATCTTCCCGAACCAGGGCTTGAACCCATGTCCCCCGCATTGGCAGGCGGATTCTTAACCACCATGCCACCAGGGAAGTCCCTTATCTCAGTTTTATTGATGAAGAAACTTAGGCTCAGAGAGGTTATGCAAGTTGCCCAAGGTCACGGAGCTCATAGGTTAAAGCGTAAATGCAGAAATACACTGCGAAGGAGCAGGGTGTGCACCTACCACTCCGTGGATTGTCTGTCATACTTTTGGGTTTCCAAATTTTGTCCTAGGTGGGTGGAAACTATTCTGAAATAAATGATGCACTTCCCTGCCTCCCTACCCTAGGAAAATAATTGGGCCTTTTCTCAAATGAGTAAAATTCTCTATGAACATACATGCACTGGTTTGGTTACAGAAAGTGCAGTCTGGAGGCTGCTGTTAAATCATTTCTGTTTCCCTCTGTGGTGTCAGGCTGACACCCATCATGTCTCACAGTGTCTGCCACTAACAGGCTTTTTGATGATTCACTCAGGTCTGTGACAAACCAAAAGCCAGCTTGCAGGGATTTTGGGTAATTATGTGTTTAAAAAATTCATTATAGCAAGAAAAATGATAACAGCTAAGACTTATATGACATCGACTATTGCACTTTACATTCATTAACTCATTTGATCCAAACACCAACCCTAGTGGACGGGTGCCATTGTCATCAGCAATATCATCATCATCACCTGCATCCTCACCATCCTCACCATCATCACCATCAACATCATCAGTATCATCACCATCATCACCACCACCATCATCATCATCACTATCATCATTACCTGCATCCTCACCATCATCACCATCACCATCAATATCAGCAACATCATCACCTGCACCATCATCACCTGCATCCTCACCATCATCACCATCACCATCATCGTCATCAACATCATCACCATCACCATCAATATCATCACCATCATCACCTATACCATCATCATCACCTGCATCCTCACCATCATCATCACCATCATCATCACCTGCATCCTCACCATCATCACCATCACCACCACTATTATCATCAATATCATCAGCCCCACCATCACCACCATCATCATCATCATTGTTGTCAGCATCCCCACATTACTTATGAGTAATCCAGGGTCCAGAGAGGTGGAGTGATTTGTTCAGGGAGGCAGTTATGGGCTGAATTGTGCCTCCCCCCATTCTTAGGTTGAAGTCCTAACTCCAAGTGCTTCAGAATGTAACTGTCTATGGAGATGGGATCTTTAAGGAGGTAATTAAGGTTAAACAAAGTCATTGGGGTGGACCTTAATCCAACCTGACTGGCGTCCTTATAAGAAAAGGAAATTGGGGCCTGCAAAGAGAGACCAAGAATGTATGTGTGCAGACTGAAGACCATGTGGGGACACAGGGAGAAGACAGCCATCTGCATGCCAAGGAGATAGGTCTCCAGAGAAGTCAACCCTGTTGACCCCTTGATCATGGCCATCCAGCCTCCAGAACTGTGAGATAATAAATGTCTGTCATTTAAGCCACCCAGTCTGTAGTATTTTGTTAGGGCAGCCTCAGGAAACAAATACAAGGACCCAGCCAGCCAGGGGCAAAAAACAAGATGATACCTGGGAAGGGTAACAGAGAAGCCGCTTTCACTCCTGAACTGTAGTGTAGAAAGAAAGGGCTTCCACAACAGAGGAGCCAGCCAACCACACATGTGGCCTGGGAGGGATGGACCAATCCGGCCAACTGGCCGAGGCCCAGGGAGATAACACAGTGCTCACCTCAAGGGCTCACTCAGCCCCCTCCCTGCCAGGCTTCCCTGTCATCCGCGGGCACTGCCTCGGTAACCTCTGAAGACTGCATGGTAAATAGCCTTGCTCAGGGCTTGACGTCACTGACCTAACGGTTCTGGAAAGTGATTTGTCCACATCCAAACAGCCATAGCAGCGGGGCTGGGATCCAGACCCAGAGGCCTCTAAGTCTCCCGACCCAAAGAAACGAGCAAGGGCAGAGCCCGCACAGCAACAACCCAGCAGATCTACTGGGAGGTCAGAATAAGGGGCTCGTGCACAGAGAGAAGAGGGCAGGAGTCGCTACCACCCAGCTCTGCGCTGTCTCCTCACCCTGCAGGGCCCCAAGGCCCCAGCTAGAGTTGTCCCCCAGTTCCTAGCTCCCTGTGTACTTCCCAGCATGAGCGTCAGTGACTCGGGGAGTGATGGGGGGACGGTGCCCGCCTTCCAGCAGACACCCCACAGAGGGGGCCCAGTCCCCCGGAGGATTCCAAGGGGAGCCTTCCCAGACCCAGGGTTGCTGCAGGCCGTCTGCTTTCAGAAGGAGCTCTTGGCCATGAATAATTCAACCAAAATTCCAGGTAAAGACAGGCTTTTGTTGACTCTTCCTTACCCTGGTGCTAATCTGTCTTTAAGCGTATTAAAGATAAAACACGGACACCCACAGGAACTTGGAGGGTTCGTGAAGTTCTGCCCCCACCCCGAGGGGCTGGCAGGCTGTGGGGTTCCGGGAGACATCTTCCATCCGCCTGAGATCTCGCCTGGAGAAGGCGAGGCAGGGAAGGAAGAGCGCGTCGTTTGTCAGGAACATGGATGTAACCGAGATAACATCTGGGAAGGCCTCGCAATCACAGTGAGAAAAGGGGAGCGCATGGGGTCTGTTCCCATGACATCCGGAAGGTTGTTCTTTTTTCCAACCAAATGTATTGACAGAATGAGTCTGGGTTTCATCTTAGGCACAAACTTTCAGAAAATGTCTAGACTCAGGAAGTGTAGCTAAATTAATGGGTGTTCTAGAGAAGTAGAGGGCGCTGGCGGGAGAAGCCCTGGGCCTCGGGTGGTGGGGGGATCGTCAAGCCGGGTGGGGCAGCGCTTGCAGCGCCCTGAACCCACCTCCATCCGCAGCTGCCTCTGGGAGGCCCGGTGGGGTCAGGTCCCCTCTGGGATGCACCAGGACACAGAGGATGCAGAGGATGTGTAGGATGCGTGAGGCCGGAGCTTGGAGGCGATCTGGGTGGGGCCGGGACCTGAGGGAGCCACAGGTTCAAAAGCTGTTTTGTCCTTGGAACTGGCAGGACAGCAGCATCGCAGGGACTCAGGGTCAGGGAGGTGGCTCTGCAGGGGTCCCAGACAGGCCCAGGGTGTGCAGACACGGGTCAGGGGTGGGGAGAGGAAGAGGAGTGCAAAGGGGTGTCCCAGGTGCAGTCACTGAGGCATGAAGGAATGCCCGGTGTTTGCAGGACCAAGCTCTGGAGAGGCCAGAGCTAAGGGAGGTGGGCCTCCGTGGGCAGGGGCGGGGCTATGTGGGGCGGGGTGAGTGGGCGGGGTTTTGTGGGCGGGGCCTGGTGGGGCGGGGTCTTCGTGGGGCAGGGCCGTGTAGGGGCAGATTTTGCAGGGGCACGGTTGTGGGGGCGGGGCCTGGTGGGCAGGGCCTGAAGGGGGCGGGGTCTGCAGGGCAGGCCCAGAAGCAGGTGGTGCAGGATCTTCCAGTCACGCTGGGGGTCCGGACTAGTTCCTGCAAACGCTGGGGGTCACTGAAGGGAGTTAAGCACAGACGTGACGTAATAAAACGTGTACTTTTGAAAGCTCCCTCTGGCTTCAGTGTAAAGGATGATGGGAGGGGATGGGGGATCTAGGAGATTATGACAAGTGAACGCATTTGGAACATTTGGAGACACAGAGTCCCCAGTGCTTGGGCAGGGGAAGGCTGAATCCAGAAGGCTCCAGAGTGAACCTTAAGCCCTGGATGGATGGGCAATTCCCTGAGCTGGGAGCCCTGGGGAGGGGCGGGTGAGCAGAAAAAAGTCCATCCAGCGTGCACAGGTCACCTCCGAGGTTTCTGCAGATCCCCAAGCAGAGGTGACTGGCTGGTAGGTACATGTCTTCCACGCGTCAGCAGTTGGCAGAGAAAGTCGTTGGCAGGAGGCAGTTCAGGTGGGAGGAGAAGGCGTGTGGGTTGAAATCTGTATGGCAGGCGTCTCTCGGTTCTGTGATGCTTCTAAGAACAGCGGGCAGATAGAGGCAGAGCTCAAATTCTCTGCTGCTGGTGTCAGCCTTCTTAGACGCACTAGGAAAGGTGGAGGGTGAGGAGGGATGGGTGCCGGGAGGTGCAAAAGCCCTGTAGAGAAGCCAGGAGACACCAGGCGAGGCTGCAGGAAGCCCAAGGCCATCAGGACCCCAAAAGGCATTAATTCTCCTGCAGAAATAAGTGACAGCCCTTCATGTTTTTCCGTTCTCTGTAGAAACTTGGGAGTGTGTCTGCACACCCCACACGCGCACATCCTCTGCCTGTCTGAAGATGACAGGGGAAAAAAATCTAGAAACTGTCATACAGAGTGAAGTAAGTCAGAGAAAAACAAATATCATATGTTAACGCATATATGTGGAACCTAGAAAAATGGTACAGATGAACCGGTTTGCAGGGCAGAAATAGAGACACAGATGGAGAGAACAAACGTATGGACACCAAGGGGGGAAAGTGGCGGTGGGGTGGTGGTGGTGGTGTGATGAATTGGGAGATTGGGATCGACATGTATACACTGAGGTGTATAAAATGGATGACTAATAAGAACGTGCTGTATAAAAGAACAAATAAAATAAAATTCAAAAGTTCAAATAAAAAAATAGGTAATGACGAGTTGGGAGATTGGGATTGACATCTATACACTAATATGTATTAAATGGATAACTAAAAAGATCCTGCTCTATAAAAAAATAAAATAAAATTCAAAAAAACATCATGCAAATGGAAAGAAAAGCGACAGTTTTGTGTCTCTCTTGCTTCAAGAAAAGTGATGGAGGAGCCCTTGCTCAGTGGCCCAGCACTCCCCCGTTCCACGCACAGCATGTCCAGACACCACCCCTGGTGCCACGGGAGGCCCTCTGGTTTCATTTGCTTTTATGTGTGAAGCCTTTTCTTTGCAGTTTAGCAGATGCCTGGACCCAGAGCAGGGAGTGGGATAGGACCCCCGAGAGGAGGTAACCCTGCAGGCTGCCTGGGTGCCCACAATTCCAGGTCTGTCCTGTGAGTTAAGGGGCCAGGTCTCTAGGCTGCCTTTGGAGGGGGTGACATTTTCAGCCTTAAACCTCATAATGTTGCTCCAAAATGTGGCGGAAAATAAAAAGCCCAAACCTGGGTTTGTTTGTCCTGTTAGTGGGACAGTTAGTGGGAGAGCAGGGCCCGGGGACTAGGTCAGAGGCTGGGCCTGGGGGCGGTGCCTGGAGCCCAGGCCAAAGTCAGCACCTGGAGAGCAGCCCTAATGGGGCAGCCTCGAACGAGGGGCCTCGCCTCCCCTGTGATTCCCTCCCGCTCCATCGGCTCCCAACGTGATGGCCCTGATGTTGGACAGAAAGTGAAAGGTCAGCTGCCCTCCTACCACGCTCCAGATGATGGGCCAGCCAGCTTCTACCTGGACAGTTGGCAACAGAGACCTCACCTCCCAAAGCCGTTGTTCATTTTCAATAGTTCTTAGAGTTAGAAAATTCATCCTCTGATGAGCTGAAGAGAGGACGAAAGTCATGATTCATCGGTATCGATTCTGAGGCGTGTGGTTAATCCCCCTCCTACACTGCCTGGTTTTGGGGTAGTTATGCCCACTTGATAGATGAGAAGATTGAGGCTGAGAGACAACTGGCTCCTGACCTTGTCCCCGGCACCAAGCAGAAGGCTTTGGGCTTGTCATCGCCTTTAAAACTCACAGCTCAGTGTCATCATCCCCATTTTACAGATGAGGAAGTTGAGCCTTGAGGGGCCACCCAGGAGCACAGCCCCCTCAGCACACAGGTTAGATTCCGACTCAGATCAGCAAGCTCTGGGGATGCTTTACGGGCAGTCTAGACATTCCCAGCCGCAGGGTTAGCCCCGTCCCTCTTCCAACTGGTCAAGCATAGGGATGGCCAGCATGTTCGTCTGCCTCTGTTCTTTGCTGGGCTAATGTCCTGGGACCACTCCCCTCCCGTTTCAATGGCAGGATCTGGGGCTCAAGGGCTCTGGGGGAGGGGGGTTGGGGGAGAAAGAGAGAGACAGTGATGGGGGAGGAAGGAGGACAGTGATGCCTGAGTTACCTGATCCTCACCGGGATCCTTCCAGAAGCTGGGAGGCAGCTCATGCATCCAGAACTAAGAGGCAGTACTGATGTAGAAATGCCTTCTTCTTCAACACACCGTTTCTCTAACCAGCCCCTTCTTAGACTCCTGGGAGCTGCCTGGAGAGACCCAGGCAGTCAGACAGCAGCTCCACCCACAGAAGACAGAACTGAGTTAAAGAGCCAGACTCTGCTGTCGGAGTGAAGTTTACTGTCATTAAGCGTTATCTCAGGTATACCTGAAAGATGTGTACGTATGTGAGTGTATATATATATATATATATATATGGATATATAATTGAGGGCCCACTTTGCAAAATACTGAGGAGAGAGAAATAGACATAAATAAAGACATATATAGGTGTAGATACAGAAATAGACATTATAGACACAGACACCGATGTGGACATAGACACACACACCCTCCCTATAGCCCACTCACCCCACAGCCCCCTGACGTGGCAGACAGAGCCACTCGGCGGTGAGAGACAAGGAGCCCAGCAGCCTGGAGCCCCTCCAAGGCCCTGACCCACCTCCCAGCCACAGCATCTCTCTCCCAGCTGCGTCTCGCTCCATCCTGCAGACAGGGAGAGAAAGTGCAGCCTGTTCCGAGACGGCTCTGGGCAGAAACCCAGTTCCCTGACTTGTTCCCCAGAAGTTCCTTGTCAGCCGCAAGTGAGGAAAACCCCCCGCAGACCTCGGCTCCCATGGCTCACCACGGAGGCGGTGGGGCCCCAGGAGCTGCCCAGGTCTATATGGATATATAATTGAGGGCCCACTTTGCAAAATACTGAGGAGAGAGAAATAGACATAAATAAAGACATATATAGGTGTAGATACAGAAATAGACATTATAGACACAGACACCGATGTGGACATAGACACACACACCCTCCCTATAGCCCACTCACCCCACAGCCCCCTGACGTGGCAGACAGAGCCACTCGGCGGTGAGAGACAAGGAGCCCAGCAGCCTGGAGCCCCTCCAAGGCCCTGACCCACCTCCCAGCCACAGCATCTCTCTCCCAGCTGCGTCTCGCTCCATCCTGCAGACAGGGAGAGAAAGTGCAGCCTGTTCCGAGACGGCTCTGGGCAGAAACCCAGTTCCCTGACTTGTTCCCCAGAAGTTCCTTGTCAGCCGCAAGTGAGGAAAACCCCCCGCAGACCTCGGCTCCCATGGCTCACCACGGAGGCGGTGGGGCCCCAGGAGCTGCCCAGGTCTGGACGTAGCTGAGGTGCCCTTGGTCTGCTCTGCTCCCTCTGGGGTACCCCAGCCCCAGGATCCAGACACAACACTTTTAGATGAAATGAACATGTAAATATGTGACTCTGAGTAAAGCAGATCACCCTCCATAGGTGGGTGGGCCTAACCCAATCAGTTGAAGGCCTTAAAAGAAAACAACTGAAGTTCCCCCACCATGGAAGGACTGCATATTTCAGACTCAAGACTGCAGCATCAACTCTTCCCTGGGTCCCCGGCCTGCTGGACTGCCCTTGGAAGCCCTCACACTCATGTGAGCCAATTCCTTAAAATAAATCTCTGTCTGTCTCCATCTCTCTGTCCCTGTCTCCCTCTATCTCTTCTCTCTATACAGATATAGATATATAGATATACACATACACATACATATACTTACACATGGATACATGCACATGCATATACGTATGTGCATACACATATACACATGCTTATGCATATATATACACATATGCATATATACATACATATATACACATACATGTATACATACATATACTCGTGCATATATATAAACAAACACATACACATATATGTACACATGCACACACATACACATATACCTACACACATACACGTATACATATACACATACTTATACATACACATGCATATACATATACACCTACATATATACATATACGCATACACATACCCACACACATGCATCTATATACTATACATATACATATATACACATACACACATACATAATATATATATACACACATGCATTACACATACATATACACATACACATGCATATATATATGAACACATACACACATATATATACATATACCTTCCATTGGTTCTGTTTCCCTGGAGATCACTCACTGCACAGGGGCCTTCTTCTCCAGGGTGAGAAATGGGGACATGGATTCACTCTCGGGTTATCAGGACGGCCCCTGCCCCAAGTTCCCTACCTGTTCCCACCAGAGGCTTCACATGGACCCAGCTGGCACCAGCAAGGCCACCCTGGCCCCTATGGTCACTGCCCCAAAGAACTTAACCCCAACTGGACCCGAGGCCGCGGTGCCCATCCACACCCTGCGCCCCCCACCCACGCCCAGTAGTGAAGCCCAGACGGCCGCATGAAGTGCCCGTTACCCCACAAGGGCCCTGGCTGTGCCACCCCGGACCCTTCTCTGCGGTCAACCCCAAGCCCTGCCCTGCCCCGTGGGTGAGTGTGCCTCTTCCCCAGGGAGACCAAATCCCTGCCTCCCTGCCTTTGAGGAGCCCCAGGTCAGCCCGGCACTCACAGCCCATCTTTCGCCATTGTTATTGCCGTCGTTATTACTGCTGTTGCTGCCACGTCTAAGTTAAAACGCCCATTACTAGACCCCGCCCCACTCCTGGGGGACACCCTTCCGCCTGGGCCAGGCATTGAGGGTCCCAATGCGGGGGCTGTCAGATGACATGGGAGAGACACAAGAATGGCAAGAGGCTTCTCTGGTTACGAGCAAAGGTCTGTGGTCCTGCTGAAAGCACCTTCCATGTCCCTGTCTGATCCCCAGGTCTCTGTGACAAGCCCCCACCCTCGTGTTGGCTTTGCCAAGGCAGGAGCTGAAGGTGACGGTCACTGAATAACATGGAGACGGTTCCCTGGAGCTCGGGAGGGGAGCCCTGTGCATGAACTCAGTGACCCTGTGGCTTCTCCACGGGGCCCTCTGGAGGCTCAGCTCAGGCCCCAGAGGAAGGAGCCGCGGCTCTCTGTGCTGGAGCTCGGACACCCCAGGAGCAGAGAGCACTGTGCCAGGAGGTGGGACAGCGCGGCATCGGAGGGGAAGACCCCAGGTGCACAGGGTGTGTGGGAGGCAGGTCCAGAGCCCGCCCTGCAGGTGTAACGTCCCCAAAACCATCTCCGGGGAGGCAGCAGTTTGCGCTGCTTTTGAAAGACAGTCCTCTGTCTCTTAGACTTACCTGTGGCTCCTGCAGCTCCGAGGAGGGCAGCTAAGAGCCAGATGGCACTCTTGGAGGGGGTCTTCGAGAGGATGTGACCACCAGTGGACCCGAGAACCAGACACAACGTTGGGAGAGTCAAGCGTTGAGGCCATCCGGATGGTGTACGAGACTGAACCCCGTTAAGGCCTCTCTATAAACTTTTATGATCTGGGCAGCAAGATTCTGGCTCACTAGCCTGCCTCCTGCCCATCTGCAGTGCCGGCCTCACTCTCGGCCTCTCCCCGCCCTCCGGGTACAGGGCTGGTTTTCAAACCAACAGGCACAGAAAGAGTCCGAAGGCCGGCCTCTGCCTACTTCTTGGTCGTGTGGGACGATTCCGGAATCCCTGCTGCATTGGCACAGGCCTAGCTGCACACCCGGGGAGGGGTGGTGGGTATCCTGTTTCTCTAGTCACCACTGATGTGCGGTCCAGACCCTACATCCTCCTTGGGGCAGGGCGGAGCAGAGCCCCAAGGCTCCGAGACAGGGAACCCTGGGCTCGAGGACACGGGACAGGATGGAGCATCCTCTGCAGCCTGGAGAAAAGGACAGCTCCCCTCCCCCACCCCTGTCTTGCAGGACGGGCCAGTGGCCTGCCCTTCCGTTCCTTCCTGTCCAACCCCAGACTCCTGTTTCTCTAGTCACCACTGATGTGCGGTCCAGACCCTACATCCTCCTTGGGGCAGGGCAGAGCAGAGCCCCAAGGCTCCGAGACAGGGAACCCTGGGCTCGAGGACACGGGACAGGACGGAGCATCCTCTGCAGCCTGGAGAAAAGGACAGCTCCCCTCCCCCACCCCTGTCTTGCAGGACGGGCCAGTGGCCTGCCCTTCCGTTCCTTCCTGTCCAACCCCAGACCCCCAGGAAGACAGGTGGGCTGCTTATCATTAGACCAATGAATAAGGGATATAAAGACAAGACGGTTTTCAAACAAACAAAAATGAAACCTTCCAGAGCTCAGCTTCACGGTCTGACACCAAACTGCAGATGAAAACACTTGAAATGGTTTATACACATCCTCCAACAACAGGCCAGAGGTGCACTTCCTGTGCCAGGCGCTGCGGGGAGAGGAGGAGAAGAGGGGAAGGGCCTCGGTCACATCCCTGTCGGAAAAGAGGTGGCTGGATGTCGGGGTACCTGTCACTGTCTCTCGGGGCTCCTCGATCAGGAAAGAAGTAGACGCCGCAGCCCCGGTCATCAGCTGCTATTTTCTGGAGGGGTTCGTATCACTGTAAGAAGCATGCATCTTGTGTAAGATGCACCATCAATACCTTCACAATTAAGTTTTAAATTCCTACCCCTGTCATGGTGGTGATGATGAGATGGACCAGGAATAAGCCATTTAAGAATAGGCCCCGCAGAGCCCCACTTCCCAAGGCTCTCCTTTCTCCCCACTCGGAGGAGATGGGAGAGGACGTTGTCACTGGGTGTGCTTGTTGGACCGGTGTCACCGTGGGCCCTGGCAATCCTCCTGGCTCTCATCTCATCCAAGGTGTCCCAGCTCCGGGGAGAAAAAGAGAGAAGAGGCCTCTCCTGCACCAGTGAGCCTCTAAGAAATAGGCCGTGATGCGGGTTGAACTGTGTCCCCCAAAATATATACTGAAGCTTTAACCCAGTCCCCAGACTGGGACCTTATTTGCAAATAGGGTCGTTACAGAGGTAATCAAATTAAAATGGGGTCATTAAGATGCGCCTTGATCCAATACGCCTGGGGTCCTTATAAATAGGGGAAATTTGGGCAAAGAGACACAAAAAGAGGGAAGACGATGAAGGGTGAAGACCTGGGGAGAATTAAGCCACGGGACTGGAGTGATGCAGCTACAAGCCAAGGATTGGCGGCGACCACCAGCCGCTAGAACAAGGCAAGGAGGGGTCCTCTCCTAGAGCTTTCTGAGGCAGCTCGGCCCTGCCGCCGACAGCTTGATTTCAGACGCCGGGGCCCCAAAGCTATGAGAGGAAAAGCTGCTGTTGTTTTAAGCCCCCCAGCCCGGGTACTGTTTATGGCCCCGGGAAAGTGAGGTTGGCTGGAAACTCCATCATGGGGTTCCGTCCAGGGCGTTCCAGAGGTGAGGGCCGCTGGAGCGGGGAGAGTCCACCTCAAACCATAGCGTTGATTTCTCCTTTTGTCTCACTCCTGTTTCCAGCCCTGAGCCTTTCCTTTCTCCCTGAATCACGGAGACTGAGGTTGGCATTCAGAGAGAAGACATCCCCCTTTGTAAATGCGTTAACAGAAGTGGGCGAGCCCCACCTGCCACCCCTCCCTTAGCTCACATCTGGTGGCGGGGATGCCGCACGGCCGGCACGGTGCCGCCGCAGCCTGGGGCAAGGGAAGCCCCTCTTCTCTCCAGCTGCTGGGGCGCCAAGACCAGGGACCCCATCCGTGGGCTCCTCCCACAGTAACATAGGGTGAAATTGTCTGAAAGTAAATGAAAAAGGGAAAAGGCAACGAAGGAAGAAGGCCGGTCCCCACGCCTCAGGAAAGATGCTTCACCGTCAGCCCCGGATGCTCCTTGTGACTGACTTCCCTCCGTTCACTGCAGATGCCAAGGAACACCGTCGCCCGTTCTGTCCTCCAACGTGGTTACCCGAGCAGGTTTTTAGTGCCCAGGTCTCCCCCAGGTGCTGGTTGTGCCAGGTCCCTGGCAGTAGTCCCTGGGCTGCTGGGCTGTGACAGTGACACCCCAAAACTTGTTTGCAGGGTCTTTGCTGAGAGCAACGGCCCTGGCAAAGCACCTGGGCATCTTCCATCATCACATGGCCTTCGCTTCTCCTCTGACCTCCCTTTACACCTTCCCAGGAGCCCCGCGATGACACAGGCCACCCTGACACTCCAGGACCATCTTCCATCTCAGGGTCCAGCCACACAGTCCCTTTGCCATATAAGGGCACATACTCACAGGTTCCCAGGACTCGGGTGGGGACATCTTTGGGGCCATTGTTCTGCCAAGCACAGGACCGAAAGAGGTCACCTGGGGGGAAGGCGGCGGTCAGAGAAGAGAGCTGAGGCCTGGGTGGCGCGGGTGAGCCGAGGGGAGGGGCCCGCACAGGAGACAGGGGGTCAGGGAGGGGCTGCCCCGGGAGGGCCGTGTCCTGGGGGCCGCCTGGAGTGCTTCAGAAACAGGGATCAGCACAGCATCAGCTGAGATGCAGACGTGTCCAGGGTGCCTGGCAGCCTGGTGACAACCTACAAGAAGGTCTCGGGGGAGGGCGAGGAACGGGCAGTGGGTCAGGCGACTCCTTAGAGAAGCTTCACTGTGGGGTGCCAGGAGATGGGCAGAAGTGGGCGGGGCCTTTGCTTTCGTCAGACACTCCTGTCGACTGTCCCGATGCTGAAGACCACCCTCTGGCCTCTGGGCTTCCGGCGAGGACCCCAACAGCCCGCAGCCAGAGTCTACAAAGCCGAGCTGCCTCTCAGGGAGATGAAGGAGCCATTGGCAGACATGGTACCACGGTGACATCAGGCCTGGTCGGAGTCAGGGAGCCGCGCCCCAGCTCTTCGCCCGCTCAGAGGCCAGGATGCAGGTGGCCACCTCAAGTGGACCTGTTGCCGTGGGTGCTTGAGCCCCTGGGCTCTGTCTGAGTGCTGCTGTGGCCTCTGCAGCCCAGGGGAGGTTCCCACTGCTGTCCTGGTTCCCAAAACCTCAGCTCCCCCAGAAGCAGCCCCGGAGCCACGAGATCCTGGGCTTCTGAATTAACAGAGACCCACCCCCGAAAAGCCCACCCGATTCTTTTTGCCCATATGCCCAAGATGCCCTCACGGTGCAGGTTCAGGGGACATGCAGGAGATTCTTCTCAGCAAATGTGAGAGAAACTGTTCAATATATGAGGAATGAAAGAAGGCCACAGGTTGATGGAATATAAATATTCTAAATATAAATACATGTGTCCCATCAAATTGGTGCCATACGACAACCACGGGCACCCAGAGCGACTTCGTGTCATCTTGGCCCTAAGTTTGTGGATTTAGAGATTGAGTTTGATTGCATGCCAAGTTTAACCTGTGACTAAAGTTCAGACATTCTCATCGAATGAAAAACTGGGCGACCAGACAACAGACGGTGGCCCCCGTGTTTGCCCCGTGGCTCTTCCCAAATGACAGTGGCTGAACTTGAGGCCACGTCTGCTGGGAGGCATGACATCAGCAATGACAGAAAACCCATCAGGTGAGATTTTCCTTCTTAAAACTAAGATAAAATGGTTTCATTCAGTATTTTCCTCTTAAACAAGAAGATTTGGTCTGTTTGTTTGTTTTTCTATTGTGCCGAAGCTGGGAAGGTAAGATCCTGACACATCTGATACAGAAGGAAACGCTGGCCCCTGACCTCGGACCCTGGGGCCACCGGCCGTCTTGTCCCATCGCCTCTGGTCACCCAGAACGGCTTCTGCCCAGAGTTCCTTGGTCAGCGTTCCTGCGGACGTGGCACCTTTTCTGTCCTGGGCATTCCGCCAGGCTGTCAGGTGCTCCAACCTCCCTCCGAGACCCCACGAGCATCTGTGGGTGGCCGAGGTTGGAGTGGAGGTGGGGACCACGCCAACACGCCAGCCAGAGCCACGGTGGGAATCTCTGGGGGGACATCAGGTTACACCCATGTTGATGCTGAGAGGGCAAAAGAAACAGCCAAGCAACAGCCAAACCACACCAAGAAAGGGTGCAGGCAGTGGGCGGTGACGTCCCTTCCTTCTGGATCATACCCAGTGATTCCTCTGCAGCCCGGTCCCCAAGCCTGCCTCCCCAGCCCCAGGGAGGGTCCCCCATCCTACCTTCTACTGACATCTCCCTGGGGGCAGCGTGCGCAAGACGCCTGCCCCCCTTTGCAGAAGGGCCTGGTGGGGAGGGACAGTTCTCTCTGGCCCCCGTAGGGAGGGTTCTGGGACAGCTCTCAGGATGGGAGAAAAGGGAAGGCCTGTCAGAATGCCACCCCCCCGCACTGCCGTGGTGACAGCAGGGTCAGGGTAGGGACACTGGAGCCCCTCTGCCCCTCTCCGTGTGTCCCTTACTCTCGGTCCCACTCAGGCAAATCTCAGCCTCCTTCCCTGTGCAGGACACCTGGCCCGTGCAGGCCCCCCTCACCACCCGTCCCCCAGCATGGGGTCAAGCCCGTGGAATCTGGGAGAGGGGCTTGTCACCGGGGCAGCCATGCCGGGGTCTCTTGACTTGAAAGAGGAATCACACCACATAGAAAGATCCGTTCTGAAAAATGTCACAGGTGATAAGACAGGAAGTGTGGAGACACCAGGGCCTGGAGGGAGCTGAGCGCAGCCCTGGACACCAAGGTCTTCTGGTGAAAACCCTCCAGGTCGGAGGGGCCCCGACCTGGCTCCAGGCAGAGGCTCCTATGCTCGCATCTGATGACCCAGACCGAGAAGTGAAGCCCCATCTCCACGCTGCCTCCCCAGCTCCCCCCGCCCGACCCCCAGCAGGGAAGAGGCGGACTAACATTTGCCAGTCGCTCACGTGAACTAGGCGTCCCCAGGCATTCTGTCACCGAATCCTCAACTCGGCGGCCAGGCCTCAGGCATCTCCTGGCGTGTTCCCGGCACAGTTTCCAGCCCTCACAGAGCCACCCTGGGGAAGAGCTGTTGTGCCCATTTTCTGATGCGCTCAGAGAAGCCACCTGCCTTGCCAAGGAGGCCCTGCCCCGCCCACTGGCCCTGGGTCTCGGCCCCGCCCCTGGCTCGCCAGCTGACCCGTGGGCGCCCCCCTGCCCCCGGGCACAGCCAACCTGCAGCCGGGACAGCACGTGCCGGGGATGCTCCAGACGGTGAGCAAAAATCCCCCAAACTGGCTGTGAGGCTTCTGAGGAGATGTGAATGTGGGGCAAGACAGCCCGGGCCCTGGGTCAAGGCCTTTATGATGGACATTATAGAGGAAACTTCAGGCAACATGGGTTTTAAAGGAAGGAATCCGGGCCCTAAAGAATTAAGGAGTTCACGGTACAGGTGTCTTCTGGGTGATGAAAAAGCTTTAAGCTGGAGAAAGCTGCTGGTTACATAACATCACAAGTGTGCTAAACGCCCCGGACTGTGTGTTACACGAATTTCACTTCCATGAGAAAAAGTGAAGCCCTCCCCCCTGCCGCTCCCCCCAATGCCTCCCCAACCCCGCGCACCCTGCCCTCTGGGGAACAGCAGAGGTGACCTCCTCAGAGGGGACCCAATGTCTGCAGAGCACCAGACGCCTGCTTGGTCCAAACCCCTGTGACCGCCCCGTTGGGGGCCGGCCAGCCTCCTGGCTGCCTCTTCTCAGCTGGTCCCTAAGCCCCCCTTGCCTGGTGCCTGCATGGGAGCCTCTAGGGATTTTGGAAGAAAAGGAAAGCGATCAGAGAGCATTCACTCCCTGGTCAGAGCCTGAGGCTGGAGGACCAAGGTGAGAACTGCTTATCAGCCACCACCCCTGGCCCTAAGAGAGAGCTCTCCAGGGGAAGTCACAGAGCATCTCCAAAGCCTCCCCAGGACCTCATCACTGCCCATCGTGGAGAGGGGCTAACTTCTCCCATAAGGACAGTTGGAGCCAGCGCCCGGGTGTGGGGAGAACAGTTTGCGGAGAAGAACAGTTTTTCACTAGCATCACAGGATCCCAGCAGGGCCCTGAGGGTGGGGGCAGAGGGTGGGTTTGGGGCTCCTCTGACCTGTGGGGTCTCCCGGGGAGGGAGACTTCTCCTCCTCTCTGCAGGCTCAGCTCGGCTTTTCCTCTGCTCTCAGGCCACTGCTGCAGGTAGGGCGTTCACCTCTTTCCCTGGGAAGTATAATTATCATTTAAAATAAAAAAGGAAATTTAAAATAAAATGCCTGTTATTATGCCCTCTCAACCTTTATGAGCTGACAATTAGGTAGAAGCACATCTGTGGTCACATACCTTCCCTAAGCCCTACAGATCTCTGAATTAAGGTCTGTTGGATCAGCCTTTTGTGAAATACTTAATACTTCCGTGTTTGTGTAAACTTTCACCCACACCCTGGCCTTTCCTCTGGCTCAGGTCTATGTGTGGCTTTCTGGGCAAATACACACATCACACACGCAGACACACATACATCCCACACAGAGACACGCATCTCACACATGCACAAACACACATGCACAACACACACACGACTATAGCCTCATCACACACACACACACACACACACACACACACACACACCGGTGTTCTGATCCCTCCGAAGGCCACCTCCTGTCCCTGCCATGCTGTAATATTTCATGAAAAGCAAACAAATTGCATCTCCTTGATTACATTTCCTGATTTCTTAGAAAGCAAAATTGTAGTAATTGGTTTACATTAAGCATCATGCTATTTGAGAGAGGGAAATTAAATAGAATACCGTTAGTTTTGATTCGTAGGCAAACATAGTTTAATGAGAGCAGCCACAGACTTCTGGAAACGCTTCTAAACAACATCTTTGCAGGCAAATTGCAGTTTACATCACTGGCTACAGTGAAAAGCTGTTTCGAGGATGGGCCTGGGAGGCTCCGGGTCCTGGGATCTTGGGACCCTGCCAGTCGCCCTGCGAGGCTTTGGTCTGTTATGAGGCCAGACTTCCTCGTACTTTATGGGGATGCAACAGAGGTGTAGGTTCTGGAAGTCTACTCAGCAAAGATCACCACCTCGCTCCTGACCAGACTGTCCTGTGATGTGAGTTGTACACGGCACTGAGTGCGATGGGCTCGGCCTTAAAAGTCACCCAGCCATCTGCCACCAGTGCCAGATCCCAGACTCAGGAGAGCCCTCTGCCAAGGGTCTTGCCCCTGGGGCAAAACTCAGCTTGGATCTTCATCTGGCTGCACCCCTCATGGCTGTCCATCATTTGCACCCTGCGCCATGCTGCTCCTTGAGGGCTGGGTCTCACATTTCCTCATCTGCGTATACCAGCCACCCCCTCTCAACTCTGTGCAAATCTGGAGCCTGGTGTGACTGAAGGAGACACACATCCCACTACACCTGCTACTGGGAGAAGTGCTTATGGGATAACAGATACCATGTCCCCAGGCTCCATCAGCACCAGACCACCACGGGTCACAAGACCAATAGCTCTGGCAACACTGGGTGAAGGGGAAGGACAGGGGTCGGGGCAACAGGACTAGGTGATGCTCTTCCCCTGCATCCCAGAGCAGAGTTCTCACTCCCAGGTCTCACCCTGAACACACAGGCAAACACACACCCAGTTAGGTAGAGCTCAGTCCCTGTAACCCCAGCCCGAGCTCCCTGCATGGGTTATTGACCTGACTCTCCCCAACCTGGGGCACTATGCAGAGCAGATGCTGGCTTTTTTCCTGCCAAAGGGAGATAATAGGTCTTGGTCCTGCCTCTTTCTAGCTAAGTGACCTCAGGCGAGTCCCCAGTCCTCCTTAGAAGACATGAGGTAGAATCAAATTCCTGATTCACTGCTCCTTCTCCTGGAGCGATCTCTGTCTTTTGAAGTTCAAGCCACATCAATAAACTTCGTACCAGGGACAGTGCTGTGCTGCCTTTGTGGGGGAGAGGTTGGTGTAGTTAAGAGAGAAGAAAAAGAAAAGCTGATGGTGGCAGCCTTTGCATGTGTGAGAAACCAGCAAGAAAGAGGAGCCATTTTTAAGAAGTTTTTTTGCTCTGCTATCCTTTGAAATACTTACGTAATCACTTTGCGTGCTCAGATTGGTATTTCTCTGAATGCAAAGGTGGCTTTAAGGTGTGACTGGGCTGGCTCAGCTTATGTGGGTTACATCAGATCAAAGTATCCACAAATACTGGTACTCCCTTCCCCTGGTCCCTGTCCTCCCTCCATTCAGGGTACAACATTGTCACTGAAGCAAACTTGGGTCCACTCACCTGCACGCAGCAAAGCCAACCTACTGACACTGGGGTGTGGTGAGGGAAAGTACAGTGTTTATCGCAAGGCACCCAATGTGGGTCCCAGCAAGGAGAATGGGCAGCTCATGCGCAAAAGACCCAAACTCCCTAATGGCTTTCAGGGAAGGATTTTTTTTGTTTGTTTTGTTTTGTTTTTTTTAACATCTTTATTGGAGTATAACTGTTTTACAATAGTGTGTTAGTTTCTCCTTTACAACAAAGTGAATCAGTTATACATGTACGTATGTTCCCATATCTCTTCCCTCTTGCGTCTCCCTCCCTCCCACCCTCCCTATCCCACCCCTCCCGGTGCAGGGAAGGGTTTTTAAAGGCAACACTAGAGCGAGGGTCACGAGGTGCCTGATCAGCTTGTGGACATTGTTCCAACAGGTCAGTGGTGAGGTAATCGGGGGTCAACATCACCCACCTCCTGGTTCCATCTGGTCTGGGGTCTACATGCTGGTGGGCAGCATGCAGTTAACTTCCTCCACCTAGTGGGGCGGTGGGGTTCCAATATCTGTACAACAGCTCAAAGTCATGGCTCAGAATATTATCTTTTGCCCTTGAGGAGGAACTAAAGGTCCTTGACTTTGTTTTATGGTTTAACTATTATTATTTTGTCTTGCTTGACTCTTTTCCTTCGTTTCTGCATTTTCTCACTTCTCATTAAATTTGCTCTTTGGAACTCAGGGAAGGCCTAGGAGGATAAAGTTTTCTACAAACAAGAGGCAGGCGGAGGACATGGGAAGGAGCATAATGTGACATCAAGTGCTAACGGCACCCCATCTTCTCCCGGCTCATTCTCCCCTTCCTTCCTCTGCATCTCTAGTGCCTTCTCACCCAAAGTTCTAATTATCTCTTTGTATCTCCTGTGACACAAGAGCCTTAGAAACCCCAAACCACCTCTCCCTCTCTCCTCCACCTTGGGCCCTACAGTTGGAACAGAAGCCTTCGGAATGATAAATCTTCTTTATTAAAGATCCTTTGTTTAAGAGCATCGGTCCCACCTTCTGCATCAGGATGCTGCAGACACACACAGAGGAGAAGGGGGCAGACTCACGTCACAGAGCAAAATGTCTTAAAATGGGTATTCTTTTTTTAAAAATGTTAACTGAATGAAAGATAATTCTCCACTTTTGTTTCTTTCTTCAAGTCGTTTTCCCCCAGTAAAAGTGAATTTCTGTTTAAACCTTGAGACAGAGTCCCAGAAGTGGAACCCTGGTGACCCCTTCATCCTCTCACTCAACACACCTGGGACAGGTATTGGGTGTCAGGCGCTGGGCTGGGCACCGGAACCCGGCGTGGCCCTTGCCCTTCCAGGAAGCTGAGTTTACACCAGACTTCAGGGGACCGGGGTCCAGGGGACCAGAGTCCAGGGGAGGACCCAGAGGAAGCCAGTATGACCCAAGCTGAGAGAGTTGTCCCACATGGGGCTGCCCTTCCGGTCATGACAGAAACAAATGCCCCAAAACAAAACTCTAAGGGGAAACTTCCAGAATCCAGGGCTCATATGTTTCCCGTGGAATATATAATCTCTGCTGTAAATAAATTTATATTTTTAAAAATATGAAAGATCATGTTAGCAATAAAAATTTGGACTCCAAATTCCTCGGAGGAACAGGCTTGGAGTTTCAATTTTCCAATCAGTCTCACCCCAGTCTACCTGGGCTGAGTTCCACTTCCTCCTGTGGCCAGTTAGGCCACCTGTCCCCATGGTCCTGCTCTGGGCAGAGGTCAAAGCCCCAATCACCCAGCCAGCTGGGCTTGAGACCTCACACCCTTCCCTGCACAAACATTACAGCCAAAGACTCTGGCGTTCAGCTCTCTTTCCAGACTCACAACTCTGCGGAAGACACCTACAGCTCACATGCTTACCGTGCCACGTTATTATTTTCTGGCCCAAGGCCTTCCTTTTTATTCTGGTGAACCCCTCTGTATATTTTATCAAGTGTTCACATTTCATCTGATGCTCATGTATGTTTTAGGAGGAGGAGTTCCACGTTATCTCAGGCCACCGTTTCCCGGGAACCACGCATTTTGTTTGTAGAATTCCGAATGTATTCACACAGCTGATGTATTTTTCCAATTATATAAAATAATGTGCTCTCATAATGTCTGGGGAATGGAAAACCCTAAAATGAAGAACAGAGGAGTCATTGGAAAGAAAGCTTTAGAAACTGAAAGCATGGCTGCTACTGGAAATACTGTTTCATTTGTAATGATGACAATTAAGGAAATGGCAACGAGGGGTCAGAAGCCACTAAAGACACAGCGTGACCCTCCACTGCCTTACCTAATAGTCTCCAGGTCCCAGGCATGGTGATGAGCAGATCTGCTGCTGATTACATCTGCCAAGGGAGAGAGAAAGACGAGCAGCAAAATCCTGAACCAGACCCCACCCTGGCCATTAACTGTCCAACGACTTTAAACCTGGACCAAGCAGAAAAGAAAATTTCACACGTCAAAAAATATCTCCGCAAGCTTCAGCCAAATGGTAACTTCAAATCACACCTTCCTAGTGCTCTTGGGAAAAGATCTATAAATGTCAGGGTGAGATTTCTTACCTGGAGGACGTCTCCCGTCCTCAAAGACTGCTCCTTCCACATGAGCAGACCAGAAACTCTGATGAACTGTGATTCTGAGTCGCAAAATTATTAGCCAGATGGTCAGCTTCCGTTGAAAGAGGAGTTTTTATTTTAATTTACCTTGTAATGAAAGCTTGTAACAGTACTGTGTATAAACACAAGCAGCACAATCTTATAAAAATTTCATCTTTATCTATTTTGGGGAGAAATAGTCCTGTCTGCCTAATTGAAGCATCTGTCATTCTGACATTAAATAGTGCATCCTTGGTCCTTTTATTATATTGTGGTACATTTCTCACACGCTGTTAAATTGAAATAATGCTGCTCACTTGGAGATAAAGAGAGATAAGTATTTTATAATGAAGGGGAAGGAAGTTCATCTTGAATCGGAGCTGAAAATTGCTTTATCCTTTTCCTGGGGTTTGCTGCCCTAAAGGAAGCTTCAGCTCGTCACATCTCTCAAGGCTCCAATAAGAGAAGAATCAAATGAGAAACATGTAGACCAGCATTAGAAATGCAGCTGCCAGCAATCAGTCTTGTGTGTGTCCTGGGAGCTGCTTTATGAGCAGCTTTATGAGCAGCTCAGATGGGAGGGGACTTGGCCTAGCCTCCCACACGCCGCTTCCATGTTGAAAACTGAACCCCACTGACTATTTTTTAATAATCAAATATCTCCCCCAGAGCATCCCAGTCTTTGTTTACTAATCTAGGAATTACTAATTATGTTTCAAAATATTTGATCCCATTCACTCTCTATTTTGCAGTTGGCTCCCTGAATAAACAGTTTCCATAAAATCATAGACTTTCAGTGTTTGAAATGACTGAGTCACTTACTTGAAGCATCTAACTGGGGCTAGAGTGCCCCCCGTGCAGCCATCCTACAGAGCAATCCTCCTTCCAGGACTCAAATCTTTCCAGGGTTAAGAGTTTGATTGAGATTTACTGACTTTGAATCCTGACTCCTCTTTGTGATGCTGGGCAGGTTCCTCTCGGTGCTTCAGCTTCCTTGTCTGTGAAATAGGAATGATAATAGCACCTAATAATAGTACTAATATTTCTTTCATTATTTACTCAGGCATCCATTCTTTCTTTAATTTAAGACAGTCATAGTTGATTAAACCTCTCTGTGCCTACTACCAAGCCAGGTGATACATCATGAAAATCATAGTAATAGTGGTGGTGATGGTGACGGTGGTGATAATTATGATGGTGGTGATGGTGATGGTGGTGGTGGTGGTGGTGGTGGTGGTGGTGGTGGTGATGGTGGTGGTGGTGGTGGTGGTGGTGGTGGTGGTGGTGATGATGATGGTGATGGTGGTGGTGGTGGTGATGATGCTGGTGATGGTGGTGGTGATGATGCTGGTGATGGTGGTGGTGATGGTGGTGGTGATGGTGGTGGTGATGGTGGTGATGATGG
>NC_041216.1:29755209-29828624 GCF_002837175.3 Physeter macrocephalus
ATGGTGATGGTGGTGGTGGTGATGATGGTGGTGGTGGTGCTGGTGGTGGTGGTGGTGGTGGTGGTGATGGTGGCGGTGATTACGACAAACCAACGTTCACTGAGCACTTGCTAAGTGCCCACACTGTTTTAAGAGCTTTCATGCATTCATTCATTTTCATCCCCACAACAATCTTGTGAGGTAGGGACAATTATTACAAATGAGAAAACTGGAGTTTACATCTGTTAATAACTAGCCTGAGTCCACCCACCTGGCTGGTGGCCTGACTGTATTCAGACTTACGCAACACTCCATTGATCAGCTTTGCACAAATTCAGCAGTCACACCATCTGGGCCCCTCTTCCCTGAGTGCCTGAGGGCAACAGCCTGAGAGCTGATTGGGAGCCTCCTCTTGGCATCTCAAGGAGAGGAGACCAGATCCAAGGACAGCCTGACTGCCAATGCTCTCATGCAGTACACTGAGTTACTCAAGAGAACAGCAAAGCCAGCGGCCATTTCCCAATCCATGCTCTGTAGAAAAAGGTTTATTCTGAGAGGAAATGCTCATGTAAAAGATGAGTTATGTTACATTGTCGATACCAAATCCTGAGTGGATGGTGCCTCCTCTCGTGTACCCACAGATATTTGAGCAAAGAAATGGGCCGACCCATCACCTATTTGTGGAGTGAGAAGCATCAAGTCACCAGGGGGTCCTTCTGCTGAGATGTTCTGCTGTGTCGTTCCCAGCACTTCGGTGCAAACCCACTCACTGACCCGTGAGTCAGTGGGTGGAAGTTGCAAGTCCAGAACACTCAGTTTAAGTCTTTAAATTATAGTTTCAAATGCTGAAATTACACCAACATTTTTCCTAGTCTACTCCCTGTTATGTAACAACCACCTTTATATTCTCTAAAAGGAACCGAATGTAAATTTCCCTGAACTATGAACCATGAAAACAACGTCATTGCGTCTTGGGTCTAATGGAGAACGAAAGAGGGATTTGGCTGGTTTGTACAGTAACCTGTGGGTAGCAGGGGTTTCATTAGATAAGTCACTCCACTCGGTTTTTCAGAATAATCACATTAAGTGTATGACCCTAGAGACTCTTGCTCTGGAGGTGAAGACTCTGTGAAATAGACTAATGATGACAGCTCCCACCCAGCTCCTTCCAGCAGATGGAAGCGGGGCTCAGATGATAAACCAGGAGATCTCAACCCCCAGAAGGCAGGATTCCACTTAAGAACTAGGTCTGCACTGTAACTTCGGAAGGACAGAAGCCAGTGAGAAAAGTGTTCCCACCCCCGTCCCTGAAAACCTCAGACGTACACGCGCTTGCACACATACAAGTATGCGAGCACACGTACATGACCACCTTCCCAGCCATGTGTACACATGGGCCCTCATGTGCATATGCACACATGCAAACACGCTTTATTCACACACATGCATGCACACGTGCATGGCAGTCTTGCTGTGTTTGTCTGCACCATCCTTCGGCAGCTGGAGGCTGGGGTTGCCTCATTAGAGAGCCCTGCCAGCAGCTTTATTCTCCCTTGAAGGCCTCGGGAGTCAGATCAAGTGGGAAGAACAATCTGGAAGGGGGCGGATATTTTTCATGAAGAAACATCCGTGCTGACTTCTGCTTCTGCATCCGTGCATCTCAGAAATGGAATGGGGACATCAGGGGGGCCGTGGGGTCTCCAGGCTCCATCTCCCCCAGCAGCAAGAAGGAAATGGGAAGGAGGATGGGGGCAGAGCTGCAGGGCTACTGAGAAGGTAGTGAGGGCTGACTGCTCATGAGAATGGCCACGAGGAACCAGGGCAAACCAGATGCTTCTGCGGCTGGCTCCCTCCCCGAGGACAGGTGGCCCTGGTGCAGCAATGCTGCAGTCGCTGCCATCCTTGTTGCCAACCATGCTTACTCCGGGCCCAGATTGGAGTGAGGACGAAGGAACGAACATTCAGAGGAAAGTGATGGAGCTTCCTTGAGAGTTTCTGGTCTCAGCTGTGTTCGTTTCCTGTGGCTGTCATAACAAATCACCACAAACCCAGTGGCTTAAAACCACACACATTTATGGTCTCATACTCTGGAGGTCTGATATGAGTTTTACGGGGATAAAACCAAGGTGTCAACTTTGCTTTTCTTGGGCTCCAGAGAACCGGTTCCCTGGCCTTTTCCAGCTCCTATTGGTGCCCACATCCCTTGGCTCGTGGCCCGGTCCTCCACCTTCAAAGGCAGTGAAAGTGGGTTGAGTCCTTCTCACAGGACATCACTGACCTCCTCTCCTGCCCTGTGATGACATTGGACTCACCTGGATCACCCAGGCTAGTCTCCCCATCTCAAGATCCTTAATTTAATCACATCTGCAAAGTCCCTTTTGCCAAGTTTTCAGGGATCAGGATGTAGACATCTTTGGGAGGGCGTTATTCCTTCTACCGCACTGGCCTTAAGAGTGTCTACACAGCAGGCCTGATGGAGCCGAGTGTAGAGTGGCCTGGCTGTGCAGATGGAGAGTGGGCTGGGGCAGGGAATGGGACCCCAGAGCCTGGGCAGGGGGTTGGGCACCCCACCCAGGACCCCTCCTCCCCAGACAAATCCTGTCCTCCCAGCTTGAACCCCAGAGGTCCCACTCACAATAAGAAGCCCTACAGCCATCTCCCTCCTCCCAAAAATAAATCTATAAAGAGGCAGCTGGAGGTCTTGGGGACCTCCAGGTGGCAGTGGGGGAGGGGAAGTGCTCCCTGGAAAGGATGGAGCACGACCAAGTTCAGTTCAGAAGGCACAGCCGGGGAGCCTGGGATTTGGACCGCCTGTGACTCTAAGAACCCAGGGAGAATCCAGCCCAAGACCCCAGCTCAGCAGGGTGGCTGGGGGCCATGAGAAGGGAACCCCTGCCCCTGCCCCTGCCCCGTACACTTCCTGCCTTGGGCCCTGCAGTGTGGCAGGCTGAGCAGGGAGCACAGAAGGAGGGAGGCCGCCCAAGCCTTGTGGACTCATCATACAGTTCCTGCAACCTCCCTCCTGATCCCGGGCCACGAAGAGCTGGCTCAGAAAGAACCAGAAGCCTGGGACCCTGCCCCATCCCCAGCTCAGGCACCTCAGGAGCCAGGGTGGGGGGCAGAGAGGGGGACCCCGGAGGCCCCTCAGCGGAGGGATCCTGCTGTGCTCTGAGGGGTCCCATCTGGAGACCCAGGAGTCTGCTGGCAAGGAAGACTCCAGAGCCCACCCACTCAGGGCCTCCAGGCCACGGCTCAGACTAAGGGTCAGGGCTGCTAACAGTGGGAAAACAAGGGGAAAGGCAGCGGGGTCAGCACCTGGATGGCTTCTGTCCAGGAGCCTAGAGTGTCCAGGTGGGGGGGCCGACCGTCACCACTGTGTCCCTCTTGTGGGACGGGGGCATGGGCCCCACAACCTCCTGCTACCTCTTCTCAGCCCGGCCTCCAACAGGCAGCTCTGGGCTCTGGTGGGATGTCTGAACGCCCCTTGGAGCCTCATGTGTCTTCCCGACAAGATGTCGATGGCTCCAGGGATGGCAGGTTGTGGGGAGAAGGGGACCCGGCTCACCTCATCCCAGCATCCAGCTAGGCAGAGTCTGTGCTTGGAGACAGGACCCGGACAGCCAGGGAGGGGCCGGGGCCCCAGCCTCACAGAGGCTCCTGCAGCAGCACCTCCCCCTGATGCAAAGCCCTCTAACCCTCCCTGGGTGGGAGCCCAGGTAAGTGTATCCATGCCCCACCTGGGGCTCCAGGTGTGCAGGGCCTGGCAGCAGGTGGGTGGGGGCCGAGTGACCTCTGGCAGCTCTGATGCAGATGCCGCCCAGCCAGTCGTGGGTCATGTCCTATCAGAGCGAAGATCTCCATGAAACCTTGCACGCCCTAGTGTGTAAGTCGAGTGAAGACTCCTGCCTTCCCAGCTCCCAGAAACAAACTCCTTCAATCTTCTGATTTCCATGGAGATTTGTTCCCTTCACTTGTTTCTGAGCCCAGTGCCTCTGCGAGTGTGGCAAACAGAAGAACACATCTGCTTCCGTTGCTGCTGGATGATCACAGGGCCCTGCTGGAGGGGGTGAGAGGCTCACTGTGAGCAGGCTGTGGTGTCAGCATCACACCTGAGCGTGAAAGATGTGTGCTGAGCTACCGGTTAGGACAGCCTGGGGGGCACGCGGCATTGGGGCCCAATGGCACTCAGTCCTTTCATTCTCTGCACTGGAGGGAAAACACCCAGGATCCCTGGACTTGGAAACCTTCCCACTGAGAAGCTGATTGTGTAAATGGACTGCAGCAGGTCCTGGCAGGAAAGTAAAACCCTGACCCACGTCCTGCAGCAACCAGCCCAGGAAGCCAGCCCCTTATACACAGTGACCAGCCCAGGAAGCTGGCTGCCCTGAGTCAGACTCATAGGAAATCAGATTATTATCCCTAGTAACAATACAGGAGACCAAACAATAACTTCTGTAACAAGTGTCCCCAAAATGGCCAGGACTTGATTAATAACTAACAGCTTCTCTAAGTTTTGTCTCTGCCTCCAGCACAGGACCAGCCAGAGAAAGCCAGGTGCACCCCTAACCAATCCCATGGGGCGCCCCCATTCTAGTCAGTGCCTGCAGATCCCCCAGGCCCTTGGACGTCATCAAGGCAAACTCGGAACACCCCCCTTTTCCACCATGAAGTTCCCCCACTCCTCCCCCAAGTCTGGCTGTTCAGTACAAAGGTGGGAGTGTGGCTCTGATGTCAGAACCCAAAACACAGCACTGGGACCCAGCGAGCAGGAGGAGAGACGAGCTCGGTTGAAGAAACATCTGTCTCAGTCAGCTCAAGCTGGGTAACAAAAATACCACAAATTGGGCAGCTTAAACAACAAACATTTCGTTCTCAGTCTGGAGGCTGGAATGTCCAAGACAAAAGTGCTGGCAGATCCAGTGTCTGGTGAGGTCCTTCTTTCTGGTTCAAGATGGCTGTCTTCTCACTGTGTCCTCATGAGGAAGAAAGGTGGAGGGGGGGATTCTCTGGGGTCCCTTCATTTATAAGGGCACTAATCCCACATGACCTAATCACTTCCCAAAATGCTCATCTCCTAAGACCATCACATTGGGGGTTAGGATTCCACCATGAATCTCAGTGTGACACAGACATTTCATCACTACACAGGGAATGATGGAGTCCAGCCTGGTCCAGCCCCAGGGAGGCTGGGCCAGGCGGCCAGGCCAGCCCCGGCCCAGGAGATCCTGTCACTCTGGGACCAGGCTGCAGGAAATGCTGGTGGGAAGGGAGCAGCCAGTCATAGGAGGACAGCAGGTATAGTTAGGGAAGGGAGGGCCATGGCAGAAGCATCGGGGGACAGGAGGGAGGGGCTGGGTCATGGCAGCATCTCAGGACCCAGAGAGGAGACGTCCCAAGGGGAACAGGGGTCAGCAGGAGGGGCCCAGTGTGAGGACGGGTTCCTGGAAAGAAGTGTAGCAGAACCAGGTGCAGCGGGTGTGCGAAGGAGGTGTGGGGGAGGTGCTGGTAGCCAGCCAGGGTGTCAGAAGGCGGAGAAGGGAGGGCTGAGGGTGGAGGTGGAGGGGCGAGTGCAAATGAGTCAATCAGCTATGGCAGGAGTGGGGAGGGAGAGAGGGTGGGCGGCCTTACCACTGCCCTTCTGCAGATGGGAAGCTGTCTGACCCCCGTCTCTCCACGGCACCGTTGAGAGGTTGACATGGCGCGCCCCCGTGTCAGCCCTGGAACACAGCCTGTGCTGGTCTACACCCGCCTCTGACTCAGGGCCATGTGGGGATGAGGCTTAGGCCACGGTTCGCTCAGTGACCCCTGCATTGCCTACAACCACCACAATAATAATAATAGAGATTTCCTGGGGTAGAAGCGACATAGGTTGCTTCCTGGGACTCAAAATCCAGACAGAGGCATTCATGTTAAACAGGGTCAGGCGGAAGGCCTGGAACACAAGCTACAATTAACCCCACGCTGGGTGAACAGAGCAGAAAGTAGCTTCATAACAGAAACGGACTGGGTTGCAAAGAATAAGCATCACGTCCACCATACACCCACACCCACGCTGCTGTAGGCACTTGACAAAAGTCTAATGATTGAAACTTCTTGAGGTGGGATAAGTGATAGCGTCCCACCTACTTGGATGTATGGGAGGAGAGCTGGTTGCACATAAATGTCCATGGACCCACATCCAAGCCCCCACAAGGGACGCTGAGCCCCTGGAGACTCTCTGCCCTTAGGAAGGAGATGCAAGAGGGCAGTAAGCATCCTTGATACTTTGGGAAGCAAAGGAGCCCGTCTACTCACTTCCCCATCCCTTCAACAAGTGTTTGTGGAAGGACCATGCACAACAGGCGAGATGCTTGTCGTCCAGTGATGCTGAGACTGAGTAGGTTCTGAGTGAGTGTCTGCTGGAAATTTCCAACAGCTGTTCAGTTGGTCGAGACAGGCTGTGACCTCTTCTACATCCTCACTCTCCTTCTGAAGCAGAATCAAGGGAGGAACTGACCGGTCAGGACCACAAGGTCTTGTGCTCTGGGGCTACGTGGCTACAGCATCTTTCTTAGCGGAGGAAGTCGGGGAGGCAGGGGGAGAGCAGGGAAATCAAGTGGCCAGATTTCAACATGTTCCAAGCTCCCTCTTCTCCATGCTGAGGACACAAAGTCAGGAAAGGTAATCTGCTGTTCCAGTTATTATCTGTGGTTGCCAGAAGGGAGTATTTTATATTTAAGGAAGAAACATTTATCAGCGGGTTTTGGAGCTGCAATTCCCTACTGGGTACTGATTTCAAACAACAGACTTGTTCTATGATTCCAGGAGTTACAGATCTTTTTGGGTGTTCAGGGACCGAGTCCCCAGCTCCCATCTCCTTATTCTTTCAAATAAAGTTCATTTCTCACACGGATGACTTAAATTAGGACCCTTGAACAGCTGTGTGTATAAATAAATTTAAACACCAGGGGAAATGCTGTCAGAACACGGGCTTTAACATTTGGTTTAAAAAAGATGATCTCTGTGTTACATTGATGGACGTCACCTTCCAAAGGAGGTGTCTGTTAAATAAACGTTGCTTGGATAATTTCATGATCTCTGGACATAACTGGAGACCCAATGGCATAGCAGAAAATTAGGTTCAGGAGTCATCTCTCTGGAGAGTGAGCTTCTTGGCAAACTCGAATGGGTCCTGCCTGAAGTGTTTGGGTGCCAGCGACGGGTGATAAGCTTCATCTCAAGGGCAACAAAATAAAGAGCAAATGTTCCAAAAACAAGAACAAAATAGGCTTCTCCACCTTGCACTCACGGACAAAGCCTGATGGATGTTTCCCTTCAGAATCAACAGAAAAGTTTATTTAGAGACTTGGAAGGTATTTGGGGGAGGGAGTGCAAACAAATATTCCCCCAGCTGTTTTGCCCTTCTGTTGAGATCTGTAAATAATATTCTCTAATAACAAAACTTATGAACCAACAGTTCGTATGGAGAGGAGAAAATATTGGAAAATAAAAATGCTCGGTGCCCAGAATATAAACCATCATTCCTCCTGAGACTGACAAATAAAAACACTTCCCTGGTCCACCAAGGTGTACAGCAATGGGGCAATCGGGGGGGTGGGGAAGGGCGGATCCAGGGGAACAAGCTCAGCCTTCAACCCTGGGTGTAGATCAATTTGCCAGCTGATCCCTCCATGTACCCACGAGAGGGGCACTTATTTGCTCATAAAAATGATTTGCTGGGTGTTTCGTTTTTTAATAAACCTTGTGGGGGTGGGACAGGGGACAGGAAGATGAAGTTCCACAGAGTGTTGACTTTTTACCTTTCAATTTAATAAAAAAGAAGCTCAGGGTGAGGAAAGAGAGCCCGAGAAGGAGTGGGCAAGAGAATGGATCAGAGAGAGGGGGCAGATGTGGATGGTGCCTCCTTGCGTCCTGAAAGCCTCACCTGGTTCCATGCCCTCCTTCCAGGCTACGCATCCATGAACGAGTCTGTCAGCGTGGTTGTCTGTCTGGCATCCTCCCCACTTCGGGCGGAGGATGCCGGCTCCCCACGGGCACTGCAAAAGGCACAGGGATTGGGAGCTGCAGGGGTCTCTGTGTGCCACTCATCTAGGGATGCTAAGGCCGATCCCAAGGCCGGGGGAGGGATCTGCAGGCAGGAGCCCTGTCTGTCTTGTACACGACTTCTCCCAGGACATCGTGCAATCTGGGCACACAGCAGGTGCTCAATAAATAGCATGTCAGGTATAATGGGCACCCAGGAGGAAGCCAGCTCCCTTTTAGGGAAATCACACTCAGAATTTGAAATCAAGTGCAGAATTCCAGGACCAGAAGGGCCGGTTGGCCGGCATTCCCCATCATCCCACAGCTGCATCAACTCCCCCGACCATGCACCAAGCAGCCAGCACCCACAGAAAGACCCCAGACCTCCTGACACCTCCTCTGGCCGCAGGCTTCCCCCAACACGTGTCCCTGAACACGAGTCGCCCTTCCAGCATGATCACCTCCTCTCGGCCCACACTGAGCCGCCACTGGGCAGAAATGTCAGCTCCTAAGTCAAAGACATACATCACCGGCTGCCCAAATTAATACATTTTCTGGAGCCGTAAATGATTTTATGATAAATAGGAGCTGAGGGTTATGATTCAGGTTACGTTACCACTTTCCTCCCCTCGGCCCAGATCCCCGTTGCTTTCAATTGAGGAGCAATACAGAGGGCGTGGAATGACATTCCCTTACATTAAATTGCGAGCATGCCTTTTTTCCTTGCTGTTTTCCCTGCGTGAAATGAGGATGAATGCCCCTTCAGCAGCTCGGAGGCCAGGCTCGGCCGAGTGGAGGACTCAGGTGAGCTGGGTCACTGTTAGTTAATTCATAAGGCTCCGGTCCAACTCCAGGAGCCCTGAAGGCCACATCTGGATGGAACAGGGCAGAGCAGGCCACTGGGTAGCCAAGCCACTGGCGACACAAGAGGAGACGGTGCCTTAGAACGTGCTGCACACACTCGAGTGGGCTCAGAGGGCTAGCCAATCCCAGCACGCTCCTGCCAATCAGATGTAGGAATGCCGTCGGGAGAGCAGGACATATGAAGGACTATTATGCTGCAGAGAGTGGAAGGGGAGACGTAACTAAGGAGACATGGTCCCCACTCAATGGTCAGCACCAGTCACAATGAGTGGAAGGTTCATTCTGGAGACTGGTGGGCGTCTGGGCTATACTACTTTCCTGAGATCTGGAAAAGACATCCAACTTCATCCCTGAGAAAACACGTGAAGACTCACTCCCTCGGCTGGAATAGAGGCCTCTAACCTGGGAGATGAGGGAGGGGAACATTTTTTAAAGACAAAGAGAAATTAAATACAAGTTAAGCATCTTGGGTTAACAGATGAGTTGTCAAGGACAAAGGAAGTGGGAAAGAGTCATATGACTTATGTGGACAGGAGAGAAAACATTTCCCCCGTTTGCAAATTTCCCCATTAAGTGAAAATGTGGCTCCAACTTGGTCCAGAGACCTGGAACAGAATAAGTCCTCTCTTCTGTAGATTCTTTTTTTAAATGTTTTTATTGAAGTATAATTGATATACAATATTATATAAGGTATAGGTATACAATATAGTGATTCATTATTTTTAAACTTTATACTCCGTTTGTAATTATTATAAAATATTGGCTATATTTCCTGTGTTGCACAATATATCCTTGTAACTTATTTTATACCTCATAGCTTGTACCTCTTAACCCCCTATATTGCCCCTTCCCCCTTCCTTCTCCCCACTGGTAACCACTAGTTTGTTCTCTATATCTGTGAGTCTGCTTCTTTTTTTATTATATTCACTCGCTTGTTGTATTTTTTTAGATTTCACATATAAGTGATATCACACAGTGTTTGTCTTTCTCTGTCTGACTTAGTTCACTAAGCATAATGCCCTCCAAGTCTATCCAGGTTGCTACAAATGGCAAAATTTCATTCTTTTTTATGGCTGAGTAATATTTCATAGTATATATGTACTGCATCTTCTTTATCCATTCATCTGTCAATGGACACTTAGGTTGCTTTCTTATTTTGGCTACTGTAAATAATCTCATGTAGAGCCCTGAACAGTAAATAAGGCAACCATATTCTTCACTATTCTTCTTCATCCTGCCCTGTGTCCCAAAGAACCTGAAAAATATCTTCTTGGCCAGCCAGTTCCAAAAGAACTGTCAGTTTTTTGACTGAAACTCTTATCTTTGCTAATAATATCCCACATCCTGAGTGTGGCCTGGACAAGGGGGTACAGAGGCCCCTCTTTCCCAGAGAACAAGGTCAGCTGAGACGTGTCCAGTCTGGAATGCTCTAGAGGTCCCAGAGGTGTCAGTGGACACCAAGGGCTCCAGGAGGCCATCCCCTTCTGGGCGGTCCATGGACACAAACACATTGATTTCCAGGCACCTACTTAGCTTTTGCTAGTCCACGGTCTATTTCAGAAACAGGAACAAGAAGTGAGAATTCCAAGAGTAATAGATCATGACTTAGGCTCAGAAAGAAAAATAATTCCACCCTTTTGGAAATTAATTCAGGTCTTGGGTCTCCACTTGAATGCTGCTCTTGGTTTTTCTAGGTAACAGGAAAGTGTTATGCCCAGCTGACACTGCTCAGGGAGACAGTTGAAGGAAAGACAGTGACAAATGTGGCTAAAATCAAGATAAAGCAGAAGTTCGTGATAAGGGCCCCTAGCACGTGTTCCCCCATTGATGGGAACAGAGCCTCTCATTCCCGTCATCAATGCCCAGGCCTGTTGACATTTGCAGCTGGTGTAGCAACAAGCTAACTTGAAAGTCTGAGGCTCTTTCTCCATCATTAAAAGACATTTACACATGGTTACCACCATCATCTGAGTAAGTGGTGGGGAGAAGGAGAGAGCAAGGAGTTACTGGAGATCCAGGTACTGAGAGGTGCCCCAGAAAATCAGAATGTGCCCACAATCCCATTTTCACTGATGACTCTTAGCTGAGCATCAGAAATTGAGATATAAAAAAACACTCACATTCTAGACAGCACCTCCCCTCCACTTCTGCCTTTCTCCAGCTCTTCAGGAAAAACAAAATCTCCCAAATCAAAACAGGCTAGTGTGTACACAGAGGACTTTTTCTTTAATCCTTACCACAAAGCTGTTGGGTCTCCAGAGGCCATGGGAAGTCAGAAGGTGCTGGAAACTAGGAGATCCCTGTGTGGATACGGCCAAGACTCCATCCATGATGCCTGCAGCCAAGGAGACAGGAAGCACCATTGCTCCAGGCCGGCTTCTCCCGTCACACCAGGCCACTCCTGCTCTTGTACCATCTGGACCAACTGTCAAAAGTGAAAATTCCCCAGACCCAACCTAGCTCTTCAGGCTCAGGACCTCTGGGCATGCATCCTAGAAGCTTTCATGTCAAGGCTCCCAGATGAGTCATCTGCAAACTCGGGCTTAAGAATCCTGCCTCTCAGTCCTGCGGCTTCCTTAGGGTCCACGCCTGCACAGACACAAATGTTCCGAGACCTTGGAGATGCCATGCGCTCCGGGCATCTCCTCTGCCCTGGAGGAAGACACAGGCAGCCTGCCCAAGGCTGTTCCCAAGATCTGCTCAGCAGGGTGGTGAGGCTGGCACCTCTCCACAGTGCCGACGCTGAGGACGCACAGGGGAGGGACCGGCTGAGGCTGGCACAGCAGGACCCAGCACGTGATCCCTTCATCTCTTATAGAGCATCACTCTCTGCAAGGTTTAGCTTCAGCAGTTCAGGGACCTTGTCCTAATTATAGACTTCGCAACACAGATGCCCCCTGTCCCCGATCTCCCAGGTGGCTGGAGCATTCATGGGACGTAACCATACATATATATACACACAGAGACCATGGGGGAATGAGAGAGACATAGAGCCTGAGAGACAGAGAAAGAGAGAGAGAAACCTACCTACACGAGGCTGCAGGTGGCATCCAGAGCCATCGGTCACGAGAGAATCCCAGTGAGAAAATGTGTTTCAATGGAAATTCATTCATTCACTGCAAACAGAATCTCCACTGCATGGCTGAGAGGGCCGATCTGTGGCTTGACAGGAACGGGAGGAACCCAGGAGGGAGACCCCTCCCTTACAAAGAGGGGTCACTGAGGTCCAGAGGAGAAGAGGTGCTCCTCAAGCCCACCTTCTCAGAGGCAGAGCTGTGGCTGCAGCCTTGCCATCCTCCCCTCATCCACGCCTGGTGCAGGGTCGGCCAGGGGGACCCCAACCACAGCGGCAGAAGCCACATGGTGACGGGTACAGGGCATCGAAGCCTAAATCCAGCCATTTCCCCTGCAGCCTGTTGGTGAGCTGGAGAAGCTCTTCACGTGAGGATGGAAAATTGAAGATGAGAAGTGAGCAGCTGCTGAGAGAGCAGGATTCAGGGGGGCAGGAACTCAGAGGAAGACCAGCCACTGGAGTCTGATGACCAAGAGTAGGCTCCCAGCTGGCAAGACTGGGAGGTCAAGGGGCAGCATTTCAGGCAGACACAGTGGTCCAGGCAGCGGGGCTCTCCACCCCGGGATCTCCTCTCCTTCCAGGCACCTCTCCAGCCCCCACAGGTTGGCAGGCCAACGGGCCACAAGCAGAAAGGATGCGGGGTGTCTAATGTCCCATGCGAAGCCCTCCACCAAGAGCTACCCATGTGTCCCAGGTGGTGAAGCCCCAGCCTGGATCCCCAAGTGGCCGTGTGGAACAGGCCCCCCAGCCCACCAAGGACAGCGGGCTCAGCTACCACAGCACTGCCTGGCCTCGACGGAGCAGGAAAAAAAATGGTCATTGTTATTGTCTCGACCCCGATTTTTAATATTCTCTGCGATTTAATGGGAACCATGCCTGGAACACCCTGCCTCAAACCAGAGTGGACTGTTTGTCTCAGGAAAAGCACTTGAGTCCTGAGCTGAACCAGCCGCTTTTTCATGGAACCATGTTTACCTAAAAAGAACAGCTAAGAAATGAACTGCCATCATTCAGACTCGGGTGATGGGTAGACAATCTTCAAAATACATAAAAGGAGCCTGTCACTCCAAGGGAAACAGCAGAGAGGATTTGTTGCCAGGAATAGAATTCAGGCTTTCGAGCAGGAATTAGAATTCTGGAAAATTTGTCTCCACCGCCAGGAGCTTGACAGCTTTCCAAGACTTAAAAGTTCTTGTGATAAGGTACACAGTGATATTGACCAATGTGATTTCTCAAATAATGAACTGTGTTGATACGTGCAAAACACAGCGAAACAGTATTTCCCAGGTGACCAATGTGCAGCATTACAAAACCACACACGGGGGAAGAATTCCAAAAGTCCTAGGGCCCTTAAGAAATATGCTAAATCCGCTCTGCCTGTGCTCTGTAAATGGAACAACAAGGCCTAGATGACAGCACGTCTGTTTACAACATGGTTTGCTGAATACTTTAAGCCCACTGTTGAGACCTATTGCTCAGAAAGAAAGATTTCTTTAAAAATATGACTGCTCATGGACAATGGTCCTGGTCACCCAAGAGTTCTGATGGAGATGTACACGAGATTAATGTTGTTTTCATGCCTGCTAACACAAATTCCATTCTGCAGCCCATGGATCAGGAGTCTTTTTGACTTTCACGTTTTATTATCTGAGAAATACATTTTGTAAGGCAATAGCTGCCATAGACGGCAATTCCTCTGATGGATCTGGGCAAAGTCAATTGAAAACCTCCTGGAAAAGATTCACCATTCTAGATGCGATTAAGAACATTTGTGATTCATGGGACTATCAACAAAATATCAACATTGACAGGAGTGTGGAAGAAGTTGGTTCTAACCCTCATGGATGACTTTGAGACGTTCAAGACCTCAGTGGAGGAAAGAACTTCAGATGTGGTGGAAACAGCAAGGGAACTATCAATAGAATTAAAAGTGGGGCCTGAAGATGTGACTGAATTGCCGCAATCTCAGAATAAAACTTTAATAGATGAGGAGCTGCTTCTTACGGATGAGCAAAGACAGTGGTTTTCTCATAGATGGAAAATCTACTCCTGGTGAACATGCTGTAAAGACTGTTGAACTGACCAGAAAGTATTTAGAATATGACATACACTTAGTTGATAAAGCAGTGGCAGGGTTTGAGAGGATTGACTCCAATTTTGAAAGAAATTCTCCTGTGGCTAAAATGCTATCAAACAGCATTGCTGCTTCAGACAAATTGTTCATAAAAGGAAGAGTCATTTGATGCAGCAAACTTCATTTTTGCTTTATTTTAAGAAATCACCATGGCCACCCAAGCCTTCAGCAACCACCATCCTGATCAGTCATTGGCTATCAACATCCAGGCAAGACATCCCCCCCACCAGTGAAAAGATTACAGTTCACTGAAGGCTCAGGTGATGGTTAGCACTTTTTAGCAATAAAGTAATTAAGGTGTGTTCACTGTTTTTAATAGACATACTACTATTGCACACTTAATAAACTACAGTATAGACTAAACAGAACTTTTACATGCTCTAGGAAACCAAAAAATTCATGTGACTTGCTTTACTGAGATATTTGCTCTGTTGCTGTGATCTGGAGCAGAACATGCATATCTCCCTGGTATGCCTATATTTCCAACAAAACAACATATTGAGACAGATTGAACACAGAAGTTGTTCTGAGAATTCAGCTGTCTTGTATTAAATCAAACATGAAAGAGATTTGCTAAAAGGTAAAACAAGACCACACTTCTCACCAAGGGAGGGGAGAAGGAATATATGATTAGCTTTCTGAAAATATGTTATTTATGTTAACAAGTTATGGAATTTATTATTGTTATTTTCTAAATAATAATTATGTAATTTTTAAATTCCTTCATTTTCATCCTTAATAAGGTAAATATCAAATTGATATAACCACAAAATCAGAAGCTCTTTGGGAACCTCCATAACTTTTAACAGTGCAACGGGTTTCTTTGGTTAACTTCCCACATGGGTCCCTACATCCAGCTCCAACCAGCCCAAGGACCCCACGAGGGGCAGGACCTTGCTTCACCCTGGTGTCTGCGTGGGGTCTACTGTCATGACCATGGTGGGTGCTACACAAGTGAACAGATGACAGTCTCCCCTTGGGTGGGACACTCCTCAAATAACAACCTCCAATGAGATGAGTGGGAGTCTTCTGGACCCTTTCCTCTGGACCCCAGTGGGAGAAAGAACTGCAGCCCTCCAGACCCCCAAGGGTCTCCCAGAGTCACACAGTCCATCAGAGACAGACGACCCAGTGGCCATCCACCTCCCAAAATATGAGCTGCTAATTGAGATTTCACTGAAACTAATCAGAAACAATCAGTGTGCTTTTTAAATTTTTGAAAAATAATTAAGAATATTGGACTAACCAGCTACATTGTAGGGTAAGCAGCATTTCATTGACCTCGAATAAGCACAGTTAGGTGTGACAGACAGAGCAGTAAGTAGACGATTAAAGATTTCCCAGCCTCAGCTGCTACAGAGAAAGTCCTCGAGGGTCCTTGTGGACTGGGTGCTGCATCTTGTCCCCAGGCCTGGAGTTCCAGGAGTTGACAGTCCATCTGGCAGTGGGAAAAGAATGATTATGACCATGAAAACAAAAGGACTGTGCCTTCATGTGGCATTCCTAGTTAGCTGTCTATTACCTGCCGTTTCCCCCAGAAGGATTGGGAGGATCTTTTTACTTTCCTCTTAACATTATTTTATTAAGTTCTTTTAGACGTAACTCAAGAGAAGATGTGACTTGTGTAAGAAACGGAAAAGCCAAAGCCAACCCCAAGTTCCCCCCACCCCGACTGGCCACAGGCATCATAGAACCAGGTCCCTTTTCTGCATCCAGGGATGTTGAGACAAATGCCTTCATTTTCCTTGACTCTCTTTGCCATCTCTGCCGGGCAGAGTGTGGGAGATGTATTAGTCAGGGTAACACTCAGCAGCTGCTGTAACAAACAACACCTAGACGTCTATGGCTTAGCACAGTGAAATGTTTTTCTTGAAAACCAGAGCGTAATTCAGAATAGGCAGTGATCCTGGTGGCTCTCCCTGGTGACTTGTGTGCCTGTGCCTGTCTCAGGATCCCCTCTTCCATCCACAGCTACGTCCCATCAGGCAGACTCCATCACATGGTCCCTGACTTACTTTGAGGGAGGCTCGGAGGTGGAGTCTTCCATGGAAGTGGCCACGGTCTCTGCCACAACCAGCCTCTGGTCCCAGTGTTTGTTTCTCCCACACAGAGAAGCCCCAGAGCCCCACAGGTCACAGCACGCAGCACAAACACAGGCTCTCCGGGGAGGCTCGGGGTCTCCGCCAGCAGGTCGGATGGTGACCTATGAACAAAAAGGAGCCTTCTAACCCCTGTCCGACTCTTACCTGAGATCCAATGGGGGAGCAGGGTCAAGTCAACCCCATTCAGAAATGGGGGTGGGGGGATAAGCGGCCAAGAGGGGCTTTAAACCAGGAATCAGATCACATGATTCCCTGTTCCAAACCCTCCAGTGGCGTCCCCCTGACACACCTAAGATAAAATCCCAGCCCCTCCCCAGGCGTGAGAGACTCTAAACATGTCCCTGGTCTATCATCTACCTGACTCCCCCTCACTCACAGCCACCTTCACCTTCCCACCTCCGAGTCTTCATACTCACCGTTCTCTCCCCACCCAGGAATACCCTTCCCCAGATTCTCCATGTTCCTTCTCATTACTTAGGGTCCCACTCAAGTGTCTAATCTTTGAGGGGACATCTCTGGCACAATCCTCCCCTTCCCCACATGCTGCACCCCTTCCCTGAATCTGTTTCCTGTACAGCAAAGATCACAACCCGACACTGTGTTGTGTGTGCATTGCTGGTCTCCTGTCCCCTCCATGAAGGATGGCAGGAACCACGTCCATATGTGTCACAACTGTGTTCCTAGAACACACCTGACACGCAGCAGGAACTCAGCAAATGTTTGCTGAGTGAATAAATGAAAACCAAAAGGGGGCCTCACTAGACCACTTTCTCAATCTGTTGAGTGTATTAACATATTCTAAAAGTTGACTCCTCAAACATTACAAATTTTGTACATCAAAGAACACGATCAAGAGAATGAAAACACAATCCACAGAATGGGAGAAAATATTTGCAAATCATGTATCTGATAAAGGACTAATATCCAGCATACATATATTTTTAAAACTCCTAAAATTCAACAACAAAAAGGCAAACAACCCAATTCAAAAATGGACAAAGGACACCAAGAGACATTTTTCCATAGAAGACATACAGATGGCCAAAAAGCATATGAAAAGATGGTCCACGTCGCTGATCATCAGGGAATTGCAAATCAAAGCCACAATGAGACATCACCTCATACCCATCAGGATGATTCCTATCAAAAAAACAGAAAACAGCAAGTGTTGGTGAGAGTGCATAGAAATTGGAACCCTTATCCACGGTTGGTGGGAATGTAAAATAGTGCAGCCGCTGTGGAAAACAGTATGGCTGTTCCTCAAAAAGTTATGCAAAGAATTGCGTTATAATTGAACAATTCCACTTCTCTGTTTATGCCCCACAGACGTGAAAGCAGGGTCTCAAAGAAATATATGTACACCCATGTTTACAGCAGCGTTAGTCACAGTAGCTAAATGTGGAAGCAACCCTAGTGTCTATCAGCAAATGAATAAGATGGATAAACAAGATGTGGTCCATCCATACAATCAATATTAGCCTCAAAAAGGAATGAAATTCTGAAGCCTGCTACAACATGGATGAACCCTGAAAACAGGCTAAATGAAATAAGCCAGATGCAAAAGGCAAAATATTGTGTGATTCCACTTATATGAATTCCCTAGAGTAAGCAATTTCATAGAGACAGAGAGTGGAGGGAGGGGTGTGGGCCAGGGGCTGGGGAGGTGTTATTATTTAATGGGACAGAGTGTGTGTCTGGGAAGATAAAAAAGCTTTGGAAATGGATGCTGGTGATGATGGTACAACATTGTGAATGTACTTAATGTCACTTTAAAATGTTTAAAATAGAAAATTTTATGTTATGTACAGTTTACCTCAATAAAAAAAAAAGAAAAGAAGTCGATTCTTCAGTCAAACAGGTAAGAGAAACGCCACATGCTTTTAGTAATAAAACTCTGGGAAAGACCATGAGAGAGAAAGCTACTCAGCTCTGTATTACCCAGTGTTTCCCAAAACCACCTGACCACATCACAGTTTCCGTATCTTGCACTGTGCCTACCTAACACACCGAGGACCTTTCACCCAGCGCAGCCTCCTAAGTGCCAGACCCTGCGGAAGAAATTTCTGAAACATCAGACCTGGCCCTGCCCCACTGGACTTCACAGCTCCAGCCGGAAGCTGGGACCCAGGAAGCCCATTATCTTCCTGGCATGATGTAGGATCACTGTTTTCAATTTCATGTGTATTCCGAGTGGGGCGCACGGAGGGTTCCTGCCCCCACCCCCCGGCCTTCCCCTCACGTGGAGGGGCCGTCCCAGCCCCTGGGAGCCTGCATCTGCAGCCCGGGGACGCCCAAACCACACGGAGGCAAGCAGGGACAGGCAGACAAGTGGTCTCCGTTCCTTCCTCCCAAGTCACCGTCACAAGCCTCTTGGCAGAGCTCGTGGTCAGCAGCGTCCCAGCCGGGACCAGGTATCAGAACTTCCGGGCACCCAAGGTCACGGCAGGTCACAGGACCAGGGAACAAGCTGGGCAGTGGTATCTCAGAGCCTGCTTTGAGGGTGAGGGCAAAGGACCTAAACAGAAGCTGCCCCACTCCGTCCCCTCCGCAACCCCGGCACATCCAGCAGCTGCCAGGATCACTGATCCAGCCCACCCAGCCTGCGGTGACAGCGCCCAGGGCTAGCGTGGTGCCCTTGGCCACGCCAGCAGCAGCAGCAAGCTGCCTTCAGCTTCCCGCTGCTGTCCACCCCCTTACCAGACAGAGAACTGGAGAAAACAGCCATCCTCTACCCCAGCCTGGAAGCTTCTTGGCTCAGAGGGAGCCGGTGGAGGTCCTAGGCTGGGGAGAGTTTCATCAGGCCCAGGAAGGGCTGCGGGAAAGCTGCTCCAGGCCGACGCCCACCTCGCCCTCCTCCCTCCTTGCGGAGGCAGCCCTCCTCCCAAGGCCCTCCGGAGATCTGATTCTCCAACATCTTTGTTTGACCAGAGATATATGATGCTCCCCCAATTACTCAAATGAGGACAGTTCAGCAGTATCTACTGAGGAGAGACCTCTGACAGTGGAATGGGGCCGCCTCTGCTCAGCACATAGTAGGTGCTTTATCCATGCGCATGGGCAAGACCCATGAGGTCACACTGGGTGCCTATCTTTCGATCGCTGAAG
This sequence comes from Physeter macrocephalus, assembly GCF_002837175.3. Classification (NCBI taxonomy): domain Eukaryota; kingdom Metazoa; phylum Chordata; class Mammalia; order Artiodactyla; family Physeteridae; genus Physeter; species Physeter macrocephalus. The sequence goes on from NC_041216.1 coordinate 29,774,489, forward strand.
CCCTGAGCCTGGCGCAGAGGTGGCCTTCCGTAAATGTTTGCTAAAGGAAATTCATGGAACTACTTCTCCTGGGAATTTCAGCAAACTGAGACCCAAGCTGTGACCATTCAGCTTTTCTCTGATGTTGCAATGTTGCTTTGGTCTGGTCTCCCGTCCTGGTTTGCAGTGGGGGCTTCAATGCTTTATGCCCTATCATCACAAAAGAACCAATATTCCCCCCAATATGTGGACCGTGTGTCATGAAGGAGATGCAGAAATCACAGGGCACGCTTCTCTGGACCTTGCAGTTTACCAGCTGCTTTTGCTGGCTGTCTCATGTGAGCCTCGAGACCCAGGGCCAGCAGAGCAGCTGGTGTCTCTGCCTACATTTTACAGGTGATAGAGCTGGGACTCAGAAAGGTTAAGCGATTTGCCCAAGGTCACCCAGCTAATTAGGGAGGGCAGAGTTGTCTTCCTCAGCCAGGTCCTTTCACTTGGGTCCTTTCTGTCCAGAGCTCTTAAGAGCTGCTTCCACCTGGGAGACTGATCTGAGGTTCTCTGGGTCATTCTCAGTATGAGAAGCTGGCATTCCCTTCTGAGACAATTCAGGGGGAGGCACCTGCTCTGGGAAAATAATAATTTACTGCATGAGACTCGAAATGGTGTGTAAGGGCCACATACACATCCCACGAGGGATGCCAAGGGCTGTTCAAAATGTGCTTCTCCAAATCAGGGACTAAGGACAGCTGCTCTGTCCAGCTCACTGTGATATTGTGATTTATAGGAAAATATATATATTTGGTCATTCAGATGGCCAAATACATATTTCTCTTATATATTTGGTGTTTATCCACACTTCCTGGCTCACAGCTCTCAGAACCCTTAGAATTTCCTGAGCGATTGCAGCAGTAGGATAGAATTTGGTCTCTTGTCCTCAGCTCCTGAAAACCCTTCAAGGAAGGTGACCTCTGAATCCCACCCAAGGGTGGGGCTGGTCACCAGGAGAACCCACTCTGTGATTGGAGGGTTGGAACTTTCATCCCTCCCCTGATCTCTTGCAGGGCTGGAGGTTGAATCAATCCCATTGGCCAACGATTTAGTCAATCATGACCATATAATGAAGCCTCCATAACAACCCAGAAGGACAGCTTTTTGCCCCTTTTGTGGAGAGTTTCCAGGTTGGGGAAGCAGAAAGCTTCTACATGCCATTGTGCCGGGTCCCAAACTCACCAGGACAGAACCTTCTTGGTTTGGGAACTCGCCCTGTGTATCTCTTCATCTGGCTGTTGGTTTGTATCCTTTAATACCCTATATAATAAATCGGTAATCTAGTGAGTTAAACGGGTTTTCCATTCCGGCAAATTAATCAAACCTGAGGATGGGGTATGGGAATCTGTGCTTTATAGCAGGTTAGTCAGAAGCACAGGTGACAACCTGGGTTTAGGACTGGCCTCTGAAGTGGAGGGTGGTCTTGTGGGACTGAGCCCCTAACCTGTGGGCTCTGATTCTCTCTTGGGGTGAATAGTGTCAGAATTGAGTCAAATTCTGGGGCACCCTGCTGGCAACTGAGAATTGCTTTTTGGTGTGGGGAAGCCTACACACACACACACACACATGCACACGTGCATACATGCACACACACACATGCACACACACACACACGTACAGACAGACACACACAGAGACACATACACACATGCACACACATAGGTACACACACATTGGAGGCATGGGTCAGGGTGCCCCTTTACGCTCACACCTGCTCCTATCCACTTTTCCAGCTCATTCCATGCCCCTGAGACATCACCAAGGGCAAACAGCCCTGAGGGTCATCTGCAATCCGCTAACAGCCTTGCAAAGGCTCCTCCTCGCGCCCAGCTCCCCGGCCTCCCCGACTTCGCCAAGCTCGCGGGCTCAGGGCAGGATCAGTGGCTGCCTTGCCGTCCAGCAAAGAGCAGTGTGATGTTTTCATCTCACAGACCTGATGTTTGACTTCAGACCCCTTGGTTCTGGCCAACAGAGTGGTTTCCGGGACGGTGGGCCCATACCTCCTGAAGAAACGCACACGCCGGTGGGATGGAAAGGCAGCTATCCGCACGAGGCTCGTGGGTCTGGACACCATCCTAATGAAGAGTAGAGGCACCTCCTCTCCCGCCAGGTCCCCTATCGGGCCACGGTCATCCTGCCTCCTGCCTCCCCCAGGGCCCTCCTGCCACCGATGCCTTGTTAAGTGTCTAAAACAGTGAGAGCAGCTTGAGAGGCTGCCCAGCTGAGGATCCGCTCCAGGGATCTCCACGCTTGTCTGAAATGTATTGATTTCTATCCCACAGTCAAGACAACTAATCTGAAGCATAAAAGCCGGAGCGGCAGACTGTGACCCCCGAGAGGGGTTTTCTGACGAGGCCCTCTCTGTTTGGAGAATTAGCCATCGATCTTCCCTGAGATGTTTCAAAGAGGAGCCACTGAGATGGTCCAAACTCACCCTGATGTGGGAAGACTGGGCGCGGACTGGCGCCCTCCGCAGTGGAACGAAGAGGGTTCCATCCAGGCCCGCCTGGGCCACCCCCAGGCCCACGTGCTTAGCTGTGGCTTTGGGGACAGCCTGTGTCATAGAGAGATGAGGGAGAGGCCCCCAAGGAAGTTAGTGACTCCAGGCCCCACGCACGGGCCCAGGGACGCGTCAAGCAGCAGATTGTATTCAGCGACTAACTTCCGAACCCGTTTCTTGCTCCCTGTACTGGCTCGAGCAATATCCCCCTCAAATCATGTCCACCCAGAACCTCAGAATGCGGCTTTATTTAGGAAATTAGGCATTTGCAGATATAATCAAGTTGACATTGAGGTCATGCTGGAATTGGGTGGACCCTAGTCCAGTGACTGGTGTCCTCATAAGAAGGGGAGACTTGGACGCTGACACACAGTTCCAGAGAAGGAGGCCATGTGACAATGGTGGTATCAGCAATTCCAGGGTCCCCACGGACCGCCCATCACAAACCTCAAAAAAGAAAATTTCTAATCTCTTTTCACCTGGATCATTCAGTAGCATCTGGTGGCTCCTTTGGGTGGCTGACTGACATCTGGTAAGAACCACCATCTTCATCCTTATCATCAATAACAAAATAAACATTAGTACCAGGAGCTGGGAGGGAGGCCTGGGATCTCTCCTCAGAGGAGACCAGCCCTGCCCACACCTCGATCCCAGACTCCGGGCCTCCAGAGCTGAGCGAGAACAGATTTCTGTTGTCTTAAGCCTCCCAGTTTGCAATGCTAATGGAGAAAAGCTAATCAGGGAATGAAACCCACAGAGTGGAGTTGGGCCACTGCATCATAGTGAGAGAGTCTGGGACCTGGGACCGGGGACCCTTTGCTGCAGTGCCTGCACCTGGACAAACGTCTCCTCGAGCAATGAGGGACTAAAAATAATTGCATGCATGCCCAGTTGGGGCAAATTCTGGACAAAAGATACAAAAAGACCAAAAACCCAACTGCCACTTCTGAAAAGCCAGGAGCAAAGCAGGGTACTGGCATCCCCAGGAAACCCATGCACCCCCCAAACTTCCAAGACTCTCCTGTGCCTCCCACCCAGAGCTCAGCAAGACCCCTGCCATCTCTCCATATTCCTCCAGGATGCCCCTGGGCTCCCTCAACACTGACGTCTCCTCTGCTATGCCCCTCAGCCTTATAACCCTGGAGCCACAGCATTTTACAGCCAGGGAGCACCGTGAAGGTCATCTGGTCTTTTTCTTTTTCCTTCAAACTGTATTCAAGACCCACGTGTTCCACACCCCTGGTAGATTCCATCCTCGTAAGGGTGGGGACGCCACTGTGAAGGACACGTCTGTCTCCAAAGAGGGTCCGTCCTGCACTACTCTTCTTGGGGGACGAGACCCAGGAGGACACAGCGTCCAGCTCACTGCTCTCCTACTGTTACTGACCAGGGTTCTTGGCCTCCTTAATCAATAGAAATTGATAAGAAGCCAGACAAGCAATTCAGGCAAGGCTTTATGGGGGCTCCTGCTACAGCAGGTGGGTAGCAAGAACAAACAACAGCTTCCCTTGCTCTCTCCCCAAGGAAGGGCAAAGCTAATTCCTTATAGGGGGTGAGGGTAGGGGTGTGTCCAAGTGTTGGACCAGAGGGGTGGCTTAAAGGTCTGCCCACTCCTGTGGTGGTGTTGAGCTCAGGGGGCACGCGCTGTACCCCGATTTTGCTCCCGGCTCTTCAGAAGTGGCCGTTGGGTTTTTGGTCTTATCTTGTTGTCCAGAATTTGCCCCAACTGCACATGTATGCAGTTATTTTTAATCCCTTATAGTTTCTTTGTATTTTGTTGCTCAAGGAGACCTTTGTTCAGGTGCAAGCTCTACAGCAAAGGGTTCCAGCCTGTGTCACTACGATGCAGTGGCCCAACTCCACTCCGTGGGTTTCATTCTCTGCTTAGCTTTTCTCCGGGGGGAGGGGCTTGCATGTCTTTGTTCCTTGAGATGAGTCCCCGTCCACCCTCCTTTAGGACTCAATTCCAAGACCCCTTGTGATCCCCCAGGTGGGGTCCCCCAGCCCATCTGCCTGTCAGGAGGGGTGGAGCATCATTCCTTATTCCCGTCGTACTTCCCGGTGGACGGAGACCTTCAGGACAGGGAGCGGGCTGGGCCAGAGGACACAGACACCATTCCGAACAGCCCTCGACTGCCACCTCCCCTAGAATCACAGTAAGGAAACTCACTTTCCTCAATCCACCCTGAGAACTGCAATGTTAAGATCAAGGGCAAGCACGAGGGAACGGCCCTAATTTTGAGACCCCCAAATCGCCTGATAAATTGGCAAAGTGGGAGGCCTTCCTCTTAAACCCCTGGCTCAGCGGCCTCGCTCCATCAGGTAAAGTGAACCTGGAAGGTCTGGTCCTTACACTTAATTAACTGTCCCCCACCAAGGCCTGGGCCTAATCTGACAGTTCTGATCAGCAATTTCAAGACCGTCTGATTCTTGAGACACTGGAAACTCCTGCCAGCTCCTGAGATGGCTCAGCCCAGCTCCGTTCACAGGTGAGCACAGCCGACCCCAGAGCCTCCCAACCCGTTGCCAGGTGGGGCTCAGGGAATGAGGTAGCGGGGACGCGATAGCCAGGTTTGGATGCAGCCAAGTGCCAGCCTCCCTCATGGGGGAAGGGCCAAGGGTCTAGCCCCTGCCCAGAGCTGCTCACCTCCCCCGACCACCTTCCTAGGATACAGGAGCTTCCTGACACCTAACAAGTCAGTGGTTTCCAGCCAACCTCTGACTTGCTCCTTCCTTCCCTGGCTCTTCATGTCCTAACATTTTCCACTTACTCAGCCCCACTCAGCCTCCTTCCTCCATGGGGCAGGTCTCTCCTCCTTCCCCCTCCCCCAACCCCATCATGAGCCTTTACATCCTCCTCTGTCCTCTGCTTACACAGAACCCCCAGGGCAGAGTTCAGTACTTCTGAGAGGGAAGCCTCCACCACTGACCTTCCCTCCCCTCCCATCCCCTCACCCAGAAAACCCCTGCCTTCCATCCTAATCTCTCAGGGTGGTAACCACATAGTCTGATCAACACACCATCCTAAAATGTAAATGGATAGCAAAGGTAGAATAGGAGTTTCCATTCAACGCCTTAATGTAAGAGCTCTGTGTGAATTTCAGGGACCACCGAGCCAATGGGGAGGGTGTATGGGCAGGAGGGCCTTTGGTTACCCCAAAATCCCACCACCTGCTCATCTTGTACACAACAGAATGACTTCGGAGTCAGACAGACCCGAGTTCAAATCCTAGTATCCCAACTAAATGGCCACGTGACCCTGTTTATTTTCTCAGCTGCCTCCACTATGAAGCTGGGATCCTCATACGCCTTCCTCACAAGTGCGGGGCTTTGGAACCTACCAGGCGCTGTCATCTGTGTTTGTAAACCTAAGAGCACAACGCAGATATACGAGGTGCTTTTATTCATTGACCAGACCTTTATGGAGTGCCTGGGGGTACACCAGGAAAGACCTGAACCCAGCCGGGGAAGCCCCCCATCCATCCCTGCTGTCCAAATAAAGACCCTCTGTGTGGTCTCTGCAATGGAGGTCAAAGGTCTGGCTTCCCGGTGCAATCCTGGAGGCAAAGAGCTGGAAGATGAATCCTCTTTAGATTTGAATCACCCCAAAGCTAAACTGCCTTGGCATTTGGGAAGGATGAGTGGATTTCCAAAGAGCTGGCAGTCACAAGAGAGGGTGTAAGGGGCCATGTCATAGTTCAGGATCCTGGACAAGACAGAGGGCATTGGTCTGCTTATATCAGGAACACCTCATTTGTTCGTGCGGATCCCAGGATCCAGAGCCTTCAGGAGCATGCTGTCCCCATCCTGTTGCGTCTCGCAGCAGAAACTTCTCTGAATAATTCATAGACCACAGTTAAGTCAGGTCTCATACGTCTCCATCCATGTGAGCCTCAAATCAAATGATGGTGAAGTTGATGCCGTTAAGCTCTTATTAGCAGTAATAGTATTTTAAAATAATAGAATGTTTTCATGGTGTGTGATGGAGTTCTTAAGTACTTATGTCACGTCAGCTGGCATCTGTGGTTCCCTCCAGCCATTAATTATGCTGAAAATTAGCGTAATGGTCAGCTTCTGTTGCAGTAACACACATCCCGATATCTCAGGGGCTCACAACAAAAGCAATTATTTCTTCCTCATTTTACCCAAGGGCTGTAGATTGGCTGTGGCTCTGCTGGGCTCTGCTGGGTCCTGCTGGGCTCGGCTATGTTCTGCTGGGTTATGCAGAGCTCCATGTGTCTATTTTTTTAGAACCCAGGCTCAAGGAACACCCCAAATCTGGACCTGCTATCCTCATGGTGAGGAATAGAAGCAAGAACTGCAGAGCCAAACCACATGTGCACGTTTAAACTTCTGCCTGGAATAGGCTCTATCACATCCATTCACATTCCTTGGCCAAAGCAAACCCCAAGGCCAGGCCCAAAGTCAGACTTGGCAAGAAAGTGCCTACAGGTGAGCATGGCAAGGAGGTGGAGGTGTCACGGGATGAACTGTGTCCCCCAAAACTCATTTTGAAATGCTAACCCCTAGAACCTCTGAATGCGAACTAATTTGGAAATAGGGTCATTGCAAATATAATTAGCTGAGCTAAAATGAGGTCATAATGGAGTAGGACACCAATATGACTTGTGTCCTAATAAAAAGGCGAAATTTGGCCACACACATACATACAGGGAGAATGCCATGTAGAGATGAAAGCAGAGAGGGGGTGATGCATCTACAAGCCAATGATGGACAACTTTTGCCAAAAAACCACCAGAATCTAGAAGAGAGACATGGAACTGATACTCTCAGAGTCCTCAGAATGAACCATTTCCGCTGATCTCTTGATCTCGGACTTCCACCTTCTAGAACTGTGGGAAAATAAATTACTGTTGCCTAAGACAACCAGTCTGTGGTTCTTTTTTTATGGCAGCCCCAGGAAACTAATTAATTCCCAGGAAGGAATGAGTAACTGTGAGAAAATAATATTATGGACCACTGTTGAGCAGCCAGGAGAAAGTCTGAGACAGGGGAAGATCTACCTTCTATGCCATCAGTGCTGGGCCTAAAATGCCACGTGAGCATAGTGGGGTGTGACTTGTCCTGCATTTTTGCTCCCTAAGAGTTTAAGTTTACATGACTTTACCTAACAGCTTCCGATCTCCAACAGTGAGCTTTGGGGGCAGGAGCTATATTTTCAATCTAGTGTTACTACTGGCTGGTGGTGACTCCAGCTTTTTAATATTGCAGTTGTCTTGATGATTGCCCTTGGCAGTCTAAGACAATTCCATTGGGAATTCCTCTGGACCTCTGCTGTGAAGCTGCTATGTCCCAGGGATGCACTGGGAACATCCAAGAGGCAAAGAGTCCCAGATGACCGAGTAGACTTTGAAGTCACACAAATCTGCATCTAAGCCAAGCTCTGAGGGTAAGATGGAAAAGGTTCTCTCCACCCTTCCTCTCCCATGGAATGAAGCTCTAAACCCTGAGCAGAATGCATGCAGCAGTTCTGCGAGACTCTGAAAAGCAAACAGCAGACTGATGGAAGAGTAAGACCAGAATTCAAAGTATCAGTGAACCATTGATGAGTTTGCCATTTTCTTTTCCTCTAGGACTTCATAGTCTAGGCTCAACTCAGACTCAAAACCCAGACGTGGACATTGCTGAGGACAAAGAGAGCTCTGGGAGAAGCCCTCTAGTTCTGATTTGAGGAGTAGGTCTCTAACACTCATATAGATTAGAGGAAACTCCCATTTTTTCTTTCCTCCATTCTCATACTCCAACCCCCAAGCAATCCCACCATGGCAGCAGCAACAGCAGCCTTGGTGAGAGATAAAATCCTATGGGAAGAGACTCTTCTTCTCCTAAAAGAGTGGGGTGGATCCCCCCTCAATTGCTTGTAATCTCTTTGTCCACTACTATTTGGCCCCAGGCAGGATTCATTGTAGGAAGTACATGGCAGAGCAGGATAAATAAAGCCCTAGCTTTCTGGCCACAGAACCATAAATGGGAGTCTTAAAGAAAAAGGAAGAACCAGAGAGATTACAGAGAGAAAAAAGCTTGGGAAACTTCCGTGCTCATTCCCAAACTGTGCCTGTGTGGATCTGATTGTGAAGAGCATGAAAAAAGTTGTTGAGAACTGCACTAAGAGATAGACTACTTCCTGGGTACCAGGCTAGACAATGAATGGCAGACAAGCAGGACAGATCCAAGCAGCAGCAATGCAAAGACTGAAGGTGAAACTGGCATAAAACCACAACCCTCAGTGGGCTGGTCATAACTTGTGGCCAGAACATAACTAGGTTGATGGTCTGACAAATCAACAAAAATATCAACATTCTACATATGATTTAATTAAGACCCAGAGACTCATAACATAATATTTAAAATGTCCAGGATGCAATCTAAAATTACTAAGCATACAAAGAAGCAAGTAAACCTCAAACTCATGAGAAAATACAATGAATAGATGATAATGCCAACGTGATACAGATGTTGGAATTATCCAACAGACTTTAATGCATCTGCTATAAAAATTCTCCAACAAGTAAGGGGAACACTCTTGAAATTAACAGACATCTAAAATGTTTCAGCAAAGAAAGATAAAAACTGAAAATTACCATCGCTGTAATTTTAAAAACTCATTGAATGGGCTTAATAGTGTAACAATAATGACAGAGGAAAGAAACAATGAACGTCTCAACTATCCAATTTGAACAGAAGAGAGAAAATAAAAACCGAAAGAAAAAAAAATAAATAACAAGGACTCAGTGGTCTGTGGAGCAATACCAAACCAACCTCTGACCCTTTAAGAGCTGAGTGTCCCTGGAAAAGTTCGGAGCCTCAGTTTCCTCACCTCTAAAGTAAGGAGAAACCTTTTCTCTTTTCACTAAGTGTCAACCTACATCATCTCATTAAACCCTCATGACAACCATCTGGTGCAAGTATAGGTAACAGCACCTTCATCTTACAAACAAGAAAACTGAGGCTGAAGGTGTTAAAAAGCTCACCTTAGTGTCAGTGATGGGCTTATAACTTGACAGACCAACTCCTGAGCCCGTATTCCTACTCTTGACAGCTATCCTGTTCCTTTCAATGAATAGTTGTGCTAGTGTTTGCAGAGAAATGGACTCTTCAGTTGGGCAAAATGAGACGGGAGCTTTAGGGAAAATCTAAGAGCCTGAATTCTGGTTCATTTCACCACAAACGAATAGCATGAACCAGGACAAAGTACTTCACCCGTGTCAGCTCAGCTTCCTCAGCTGGAAAGTGAAAAGTTAGTTACATTATCTTTAAGGCCATTGCCAACTCTGACAGTTAAGGATTTCAATCATCTTCCTCCAGTGACATCCAACTGTTGTGTGAGTACATCTTAGACTCATTCTCTGTTCACCAAAGGGCATGGCGCTGTCCTGGGTGCTGAAGGAGAGACATGTGAGCCGTGGGAGCTGGTAATTTTTCCGAGCAGTGTCCTTCCCCGGGGCTTCCTCCAAACTTTCTTCTCGAGCTCCACTGAATGCTGACTCTGGGAGCATATTTCATGCTGGGGGGGAGATTTTCAGGTTAATCCATTTTCTCTCCAGACTCCTGCCTCTTGCAAGTGTGTTTAAGGTTCTCTGCCCAGCCTTGAAATTGCTTCCTCCCAGGCAGTTTGTGTTTGCAATCATCTCCTTACCTGCCTCTGTCCAGCTGGAATTCTAAAAGTCCTCTTCCTCCACAGTTCATCTGTCATTTGAAATCCTTCCTGTGGGACCCCTGAAAATCTGAGGGACACTTGGATTTGTCTGTGGCAGAAGGGAACCTATCCAGGGACCAAAAAAAAAAAAAAAAAAGCAGAGGGACTATAGATCTTGCTCTGAATTCAAGTGGCTAGCACTTGATTTCCTGCAGCACAGGCTTTGTGAGATACCTACGCCTAGTAATTGACTCCATGTCCAATTCCAAAGAGGAATTGGACATGGAGCCAGAAAAGCACCTTCTTGGGCAGGAAGGTGGAGATTGTGAGTCAGCTGGGGAGCTGTGTGCCACAAAGGTTTCCATTCCCCCAGCTTTCCTTCCCTTATGAATTGGTAGGTGAAAGGAACCCAACTCCAATCCACTGAGGCTAAGAGGGAGTTTGTTGAAAGTACCCAGGGGAACCTGTCAGAATTCAAGGAGTTGGTAGGATAAGCAGGGAGAGAGTTGGATCTCAGGAACTGCTTGATCTAGGGACCAGAGTGCTTCAGGTCACCTCTTGAAATATCTCATGCTTCTCTGTGCCCATCTGTTTCACTTTCCTCCCCTGCCACAGAATGCACTTCTTTGCTTCCCGGTCCTCATGGAAGAAAGCATGGACTCCAAAAGCTCTGGAGTTTGATGTGTTAGTGTTTCAGCTCCCCCCTCCAAAATTGTTCCAAATTTCCAGAGCTCCCAGGAAAGCAAGTTAACGGCTTATCTCACACCCACTCCTAGACCAATCAACTATGGCAAAGGGCCGGGGTCCTTCTTGGAGTCCCCTGTGTGGCCCTGAAGGGTGGGGCAGGGGCAGGATGGGAGGGAGGGGGCAGAGACTCGAGAGCCCCTCCCATTCACATTCCATGTCCCATTCACTCTTCAACTCAGGGACCATGCCCTCCCTTGTTCCTGGTTGTCAAAAGCCTTGAAAATAAGCATTGGAGGTCAGCAGTCTGTCCTGCAAACTCTTGAGGCTGACCAGCTCTGCTAGAGCCCTCTCCAGCCACTCTGGCTTCCTTGCCACTCCTTCATACCCAGAATTATCCACAACCTGAAGTGGGTCAGATCCCGTTCACACAGGAAAACGGAGCAGCAGCCCTTGACTCTCTTCTTGCCCTGTCCAATTGTCATATTCTTGTAGCTCTTCATCCTTCTCTCTGTTGATCCACCACGGAGCTTCCGGCTGCACCAGAAGTCCTTTTTCACCCTCGTTATCAGCCAGTCAGTCTCAGTAGATACCATCCCAGACCCCGGTGTGTCCACTCTCCTTAAAGCCAAGGCCCTGTGCCAAGGAGATTTTCCTAGGGGTCTCCTCCTCCAGGAGGGTATTATCAACAAGCACCCCACCCCTGGGGCCTCCCTCTGAAGCATTTGAACTTCAGTTTTCACAACAGTCACATGGACTAACATAGGCTTTTTCATCAACTTCTTTCCCATTTATATTGAATTCTGCTTTCCCTTTGGCTTCTTTTTAAAGAAGTTTTATCTCTTCCACTTGATCTTGAACAGGATGTTTCCTAATATTTCTGCTGTAAATTTGGTAGTCCACCCATTCCTTCTGTCACAAACTTGCCCGTGCACCGGAGAAATTCACAGTTTCCAGGATGGAATCTTTGGACAAATGAAGGATTTTCTTTTTTTTATTAATGTGAATTGCTGCCCACCTTATTTGTGTGGCCCTAGAAGTTCCAGATGTCAACATCGTCTTAACCGATGACTTGCCTGAAACGCAGTCACGGTCTTAGAGGAAGGCAGGCTGTGCCAGGTCTTTGAATAGGAGGTATGATGTGCCTCCAGTATATGGTTCCACTCTTTTTCTCCCAAAATTCCTTCTGCCTGAGGATATGCTGAAAGCGTGATGCTGAAAGGCCATCCGTTCCTGAGGATCTCTGACGATTTAGCCTGCTTTAGGGGCCTGGAGGGCAGGCTGGTCTCCGAGTAGCAGAAACATCTCCAATGTTTAGGCTCCACCAACCCACTGAGGCACGCCCACGGTCACCGGTGGGGCTGACGGCCCCCACGTGCCTGGGACAGAGCTTTCTCTAGGAAGCACTGATGTTGATTAATGGGAGGGCCTGTCCCCCACTAGCTCCCACACCAAGGGGTGCAGATCAAACATATAGATATTTTACATCATGCAAGGAATTGAGAGGGGAAAGACCTCGCCCCATGTCTAGGAAGTCAGGGAAGGCTTCACTAGGGCATTATTTCTGAAATTGACCTTGATAGGAAAGGTGTGAGAAGATACAAAGAGAGAGAAAATATTGTTTCTTCAAAGATGGCCCCAAAATACTTCTCTCCTGCTGCCCAACCTTGATGAGTCTCCATTAGAAAAAAAAAAAAAGCCGGAGTCAGGAATTAAATGGGATTCTCTGAATGTGCTGGGCATATGGAAAGACTCCTATCCACTCCTGCATGTGAAGTTTCGTAGGAGGTTCAAATAAAAATAGAGAATCTAACCATATCCAGGACAAGCATCCATATTTTCCAGACGTGGACAAGGTCTGGGTCTGACTCCTTTTCAGCACATGTGTGTGTGCCTGAGTGCACATTCACAGACACGGGTCCTAGTGTTTTTACCTGGCCTCGTGTTAATCAACACCTCCCAAAGGTGAGTGATGGAAAACCCAACTCAACTGGCACTGGGTGACAAGGGAATTCATCTGTTTGTTTAATGGAGAAATCCAAGGTGGCCTTGCTTCAGGTAAGGCTTCCCCCTGGGGCTCCTCAGAACTTGGTTTCTCTCCAGTTCTTGGTTCTTCCTTCCATTGCGTTGGTTTCACTAACAGGCTCCGCGTTGTAGCACCTGGCACCTCCAGGCTCATGTCACCCTGACGCTCCAAAGCTGCAGGAGGGAAAAAAAAACACATGCCCCTTCCCAATGGTCCACACCTGAGCCTTATTGCATCCATTGACTCTGACCTGAGTACACACCGATTCTGGACCCTTCCCTGTGACCACGGGACGTGGGGCTCGGGTTGACCAGACCTGGGTCATGTGTTCACTCCCGGCCGAAAATTAGCAGCAACTCTCCCCAAAACATGACACTGAGAATGGAGAGGGTGGCTGCCCAGAGGAAGACAAAGGCCCTCTGGCTGGGGGAGAGTGAGTGACGGAGAGCCGGCCTGGCGACTAGTACAGGTCACGTGGGAACTCGCCCGAAAGCGAGAACTAACCTCACAGCCCAGTGCTCGTGAACCGGGGCGAGGGCACAGGTTATGGGAGTGGGGCCTGAGGATACCCCTGTCCTGTGGACGGCCGCACGTTTCCTGCTGCCCTCCAGGCAGGTGGGGGGTTGATGGAGGAAGTCATCAAGGGCCCTGAAGCTCAGGAGAAGGAGGCAGCGGCCAGAGGGGGACACCCAGGAAGGTCAGAGCTGAACCTGCTATGGGTGGGGCTGCTGGGCCATCCCGCCGGCCAGGCTGGAGCCGCGGCACCGAGACCTCTCTTCTCTAAGGACCCCATTGCCTCTCCAGCCGGCCTCCCGGGTGGGTGCTCACTGAAGCTTCTCTTTTTTTTGTAGACCCCAAGTAACTCACGAGCCACGAGCCTCTGCCCCCTTCCTCCTCCGATCGTGTCCGCCTTGTGATCCGCACCCTCTGAAGGAAGATTTAATGACATGCTGGGAACGTGATGTCCCCGTTCCCGAAGCCACTTCAGCAGATGCTGCCAGGTCCTGACGCTGATTTCCCAGAACTCACTTTCCAGGCCACAGACCACTTCTCATCTCCAGGCAGCCTCTCCTCCTGGTGGCATTTGTGGAGCTGCCCTCCCTGCGGCCACAGGAGACCAGACAGATGTGCGTGTGGCTCAGAATCAGAGACACACAGCTGCCTCCCAAGGAGTGGGACTGTTACCCAGGACTTGAACCCACACAGAGCAGGGAAACCTGTGGGGCCATCCCGCTTGGTGCTCCAGGGAAGGCACAGAGAGGACGGGAGCCCCCCACCCCAGCTCCTGCTGCAATAGGACATGCCCGAGCGCTGCTGGTGAGATTGAAATCACAGCCTCACTGATGGGTACTTAGAGCCTCTTCAATCTCACCTTTCCTGTGGATGGTGCCCCCTCGCCTGCAGTCCTGGCTTCCAGCCCACAGCCCTGCCCTCCTCTGCCTTGCTCCTCTGCTTTGCAGAGTTCAGGGGAGACCTGAGAATTTGCTCCTGGCCACAGCTCTGCAGAGGGAATCACGGCTTCTTCTCGGGTGTTCCAAGGAGGAAGGGCACTGACCTAAAGCCCTTCATCTGACCTTGGACCTGACCGTGCACCCAGCCCGAGCTGACAGGGGACGGCCCGGGTCAGGATTAGAGCGTGAGGGAGCCTGAGGCAAAGCACTCTGCCTCTCAGTTTCCTCAACTGTAACAAGCCCGATGCACAGGCTCACGTCCATGTGAGGTTTGAATGAGGCAGTGTCCATGTGGCAGAGGCTCCCGGGAGTCTTCCCAATATTCCCTCTCAGCTTCCTCTCAGAAGCAGAATCCCAGTTGTACGCGGAACAGCAATGCACCCCCTCAAAGAAGACATTTCCTATCTGGCTGCATTCTGGCCGATGAAACACGAGCAGGAGCACGGTGTGCCACTCTGGGTAGTGGCCCTTAAAGGACACTGGTGTGCCCTCCATCTGCCCCTTCTCCCTTCCCTTCATTATCTGCAGCTATAATGGGAGGACTGTCAGTAAGACTTCTGGGAAAGCCCCTTAGAGGGAGCTGAATCAGGTAGAAGGTCCTTCTCTTTTGTCCTCCCTCCCTTCCTCTTTCTCTGGCTAGAGTAAGAATGTGATGGTTGGAGCTCCAGCAGCCATGTTGTCCCATGAGGTACCTTTGAGAATGGAAGTCTTGTGTGACATAGAGGAAATACAGAGGGATCCTGGGCCCCTGGGGACAGCAGAAATTCTGAGGAAGCCCTTCTTTTTATATCCTTTAAGCTCTTATGTACTCAGCCAATGCTATTTTTGGTTTTATTATACATAAAACTAAACTTGATCCTATTCTATAAGCCATATGCAAGGTGTCCAGCACATAGTAAGCTCCCAATAAATGAAAGTAGCCATTTTCAGGTTGGACCAGGACTCCATTCTGCCTCTGGCTGAGAACTTTGGAATCATTTTCCCTCAAGTAAGTGCTGTGCACATTCTGTCAGCTTCTCAAAATTAATTGCAGCTCAATTAATAAGTGGACTTTTGGTTGTCATTGGTATTGTGTGTCTAGTCACACGCTAGGAGTTTTAATAAATATCCTCTCACTTTTATAAACTGTTATTTGACTCTTGATAACCATTCAACTCAGAGGACCATCAGCCCCACTTGCCAGCTGAGGAAACTGGCCCAGAGAGGTTTACCTGCTTGCTCGAGGCTACCCAGTGAATTCATGAAAAGTCTGGGTTCTGATGCTCTGATTCCATGTCCGGGGCCTTCTCTACAGCCTGGCTGTGGCCCCTTCAATGGTATCCCTGCCCTCTGGGTGTCTGTAAACAGCAAGTGCTCAATGTAGCAAGTAGAGGAAAGTGCCAGAGAATAAAGAGGAACCATCTGGGAGGAGTGGGGGCAGGGCAAGAGGAGCTGAGAGGCCCTGAGGATGAGCCGGGCTCACTGAGCTGGAGGACGGGTGCCCAGGAGGGGACCAGCAGGACCTGTCTCAGCATCAGCCCCCCCACCCCGTCTGCAATATTTAAAGTCCCCGCTATCCCTCTCAGGATCTGCTGCACCAACGCTCAGCTTATTTTCACTCCGTTTCCCCTGAGCCCGCCTGAGGGGCTCTTTAATTGCACTCAGAGTCTGGAGAGAACCCACTTCAGCCTGAACACAGAGCTGATGCCCACCCACCAGCATCGTGGGTCAAGGGCTGGCAGTGTGGATGCTGCCGCTCTGCCCTCCGCCTCTCCCATCAGCTCCTGGTCATCAGGATCTACGGGAAATGCCTTCCCGACAAAAGGGCCATGGGAAGGACACTGACCGGCTCTGTTCAAGGGCTCTGGGGAGGGGAAGGATGGTCCAGAGGGATGGGATGCACTTACGACATCCCTCTCAGAGTTGCTGTGCTCTTCCTAAACTAGTGCCAACTAAAAACTGGTACTTGCTACCTGACTCTAAAAGGACTGAGTCACTGACCACTGCAGCCGCTGACCTTCAACACCCTGAAAGGAGTTCAGGGTGGAGGTCAGGAATGGGGTGCTCCGTGCTCCAGGGAAACTGGCAGAACAGGCCTTCAGATAGTTAGATATTTTCAGGAGAAGATTTCATGAGCCCGATTCTTGCATCTCCTCACATCTAGAAAAGCACTAAAGTCATTAACAGTGATGTCCGCTCCTCCTGACTAGCAGGAAGCCTCTGCCAACATGTGTGCTTGACTGCACGTACCTCCCCCACCCCACTTCACTAAACTCATATAGAACACTGACCTCCTCCCTCCCTCTTTGGAGCGATTTCTTAGAGCTAATCTGAGAGGCTGTCTCCCAGGCTATAGTCCTCATTTTGCTCCAGATAAAACCTAACTCACAACTCACACGTTGTCGTGCATTTTAAAAGAATTTTATTGGATTATAGTTGATTTGCAATGTTGTGTTAGTTTCAGGTGTACAGCAAAGTGAATCAGTTATACATATACATATATCCACTCTGTTTTAGATTCTTTTCCCATATAGGTCATTACAGAGTGTTGAGTAGAGTTCCCTGTGCTCTACAGTAGGTCCTTATTAGTCATCTATTTTATATATAGTAGTGTGTATCTGTCAACCCCAATCTCCCAATTTATCCCTCCCCCGCCTTCCCCTGGTAACCATAAGTTTGTTTTCTACATCTGCAACTCTATTTCTGTTTTGTAGATAAGTTCGTTTTTACCCTTTTTTTAAGATTCCACATATAAGCGATATCATATGATATTTGTCTTTGCCTGACATACTTCACTCAGTATGACAATCTCTAGGTCCATCCATGTTACTGCAAATGGCCTTATTTCATTCTTTTTTATGGCCAAGTAATATTCCATTGTATATATGTACCACATCTTCTTTATCCATTCCGCTGTCAACGGGCATTTAGGTTGCTTCCATGTCTTGGCTATTGTAGATTGTTCTGCACTGAACATTGGGGTGCATGTATCTTTTCAAATTATGGATTTCTCCAGGTAGATGCCCAGGAGTGGGATTGCTGGATCATATGGTAGCTCGATTTTTATTTTTTTAAGGAACCTCCATACTATTTTCAGTCAACACTAGGAAGAAGCCCAGTGCCTGCCACACAGGAAGGACCTAGTGCCACCCACTCCGTGCTGTGTCCTCGCTGCCATCCCCAAGTGACCTCTGCACAACCCCCCAGGGAGGTGGGGCCCCGAGCCCTCACGGTCGAGGTATGACTGTATGTGCATCTGTGGTCGGTTCACAGCGCTGGGCTTCTGAACGGTTTACTCTGCATATCCTCCAAGACCCCAGAGCGGCGGACACCCCCTGCACTTCCAGGTGGGCAAGAGTGGCTTGGGGGTGTTTGCAGCAGACGTCCCCATAGGAGGGGGCTCTGCGATTCCTGGTGACCTTCCCTCCCTCTCCCATGAATTCACTGGAAAGGGAAAGGGGAGGGTACCAGCATCTCTGCTGCAAGCAGTGGGCTCGCTGGAGAGAGAAGCTCATTCCTGCCTCAGCCGACCTCGCGCCGGGTCACCGACGACGGACATTCCAGCTGGCTTTGTCTCCTTTCATCATTTGTTCCTGCTTCTGACCTCTGACACTGCCCGAACTTCAATCAGATCCTCAGAAACCTGCTTCTCCTCCGTACACCAAAAGTGCAGACAGGCTGACGGGAGCTTGGGTGTCCAGCATATAGGAAAATCCCCCGCGCCGCAGCCTCCTGTTTGCAAAGCCACGGGGACAGGACATTGAATTCCACAGCTACCATGCGGCCATCAGATTCTGGAGGGAGAACGCCACACTTCAGGAAAAAGTGCAAGAGACCATTAAACGTTGCTGGGGTGCACGGGAGGAGGGTGAATCGGGCGCTTACGGAAAACGGACGTCAGCTCCCACACTTCTGAGATGCCGTCGGCCTTCGGGGGAAAACAATCCATGAGGATTTAGCTCAGTAGAGAACGCCGGCCACGCGCGTGGGGTGGGGGACTCAGAGTCGTAGCATCTGGTTCATGGTGGAGGACGCTCCCCAGTGGGGGTGAGATGCAAGCGGCACGTCTGCTCCCAGCCAAGACGGAGTGACAGACACCAAGTTATGCCCCTGCAGAAACAACGGGACAAGTATATGGAATAATGGTTTTCAAGACATTGGGCACCAGGCCATGAAGGACAGTGACCCCTGAGGGATGGAAAAGGACGGGGGTGGTGAGCCCCACAGGGACCCAAGCTCCATGCTGGCCGGTTCCCAGGGGAGCAGGGGGAGGGGTCCAGGCAGAGCCTGTGGCTCCCTGGGTGAAGAGACACAGCTAAAAGTCCAGAGAGACCGGGCAGCTGTGCAGAAGCCCCAGAGGCAAGAGAGTTTCCTGGAGAGAAATCCAGTGATGTGAGTGGACTGTCAAGTCTCCGGCTGAGCACTGACAGGTGGACATGAGTCAGGAACTGCCTGAGGCCAGGGAAAGCCCAGCTAAGGGACTGAGGCGGACAAACCAGGCCGAGGACGGTGCCTGCTCCAGCACCGGCCTGGAAATGCTCACAGCGGCTTGGGCGGGGCGGATGCAATGAGTCCTGCCGCAAACGCTGGCCCGGACCAGAGCCCCAGAGCTTAGGGGCGAGACCAAAGGGGTCACAGTTTCCGAGGAACAGAACTGCATCCCAGGAAAACACTCGGCCAGTGCCCAGCCAGCCAGGGCGCCCACTCGGGGGAGGATGGGGCTGAGAGTGAGGGGCGCCAGGCCGAGCTCGCCTCCGGGGGCTCCCACTGTGTTCTCCCCCTCCCCTCTTTCCTGTGGGTCCTCTTCCTGCCGCGCTCTTGGGACAGATGCGGTGGGGGCCCGAGGGGCTGGGGGAGACCTCAGTGGGATCTGAGCCTCGGTGACGCCTGGGGAGCGAGGGGGGCCTCCCCCGGCTGGGGGTCCCTGCAGCCCGAGGGAGGGGTGAAGGTGAGTGTCCCACGGCCCTCAGGTTCTCCCGCATGAGGAGCAAACGAGAAGCTTGAGAGACAGAGAGAGTGAGAGAGAGTGAGAGAGAGGCAAAGGACAAAGACAGACAGAGAGGGAGAAAGAGGGAAGGGGGGCTGGGAGACGGCGTTCTGTTTTGCTTTGTTTTCCTAAGTCCGCGATTCTAGACAAATCTCAGGTTAATGCGCTTCCTTGGTCGTTAGCCATTTCCTCTAGACGGCCTGCCAGGGGCAAACGAGCAGAACGTCCTTGGAGGCAACAGAGGGCCATTTAGCAGCAAATGATGCCTTCTGAGCTCCCATCCCGGCCCCGGAGGTTGGAGGTGTCCGGCATCACCTGTCAAAAGGCCAACTTCTCTCAACCACGAGAGTCTATCGTGTTCTGTTTCTTCACATAGATTTATGGATGTGTTTTCCCTGCTAAGAAGAGAATCCTTCAAAGTTGGGTTGTTGGCTTTTTATTTTTTTAAGAATGCTAAAGAGACTCTGGAAGCAGCGGAGGAGGGAGAGCCTGCCTGTCACCGCAGCAGGACGACGGCGCGCGCAGTGGTCCAGGCCCTCGGAGCAGCCGGCCCGCGGTAGAGGCGGGTGGGCCGGGGGCAGCCAGGAGGCTGCTTCTCCCACCTCCCGAAGGCTGTGGACACCCTCAGCCTCGCAGGTCGGCAGGGGCTGGGCCGCCGGACGGTGCCCACCTGCCCCAGAGCAGCTGCTGCAGGACAGACTCCCACGGGCCCGCCCTCAGCCACACAGGGCATCACGCCCGCTTCGCAGATGATAGACTGAGGCCAGAGAGGCTGTGTGGGACGTGGCCAGGACTCCAGGCCTGTGCGCGGCCCGGCTTTGGAGTCGGTGGAATCAGAGAAACGTGAGAAGAAAGACACTTGGCGCCTCCTGAGCTGTGGGGGGCCGTGCCCACTGCTGGGCCTCCGGTGACCCCGCCCTCCTGTGAGACGGGGACCGTCATACCCGCCGTGCTGGTGGGAGTGCGGACAATGGGCGACGTGCGAGGACACGAAGCTCAGCGGGTGCTCGGGAAACCAGAGCCGCCCTGAGCGAGCATCCCAGACGGTGGCCTCTGCGCGCTGTGGGGAGGGACCAGAGGGCAGGAGCTTTGGGGGGGAAGCGGGGGCCCCTGAGGGGCCTGGCGGCCTCAGAGCACCACTCCCCGAGGCCGCCCCTGGACCCGGCTGTCCCCCGGCCGCCCCGCGCGGCCCACGCTCGCCATCACATGCCGCCAGGAGGCTGCGCCGCGGAATCGGAGGGTCCGGACAGGCTGAGTGACGCTGGGCACGCTACTTACGCCCCCCCCAGGCCTCCACTCTCCTGTCTGAGAAGTGGGTCTCATGGCCGTGCTGGCTCTCCATTCTCAAGCCCCTAATTCCCGCCCACCTCAGACACGGGGCGCCTCGGCACACCCACCGCAGCCCAGTGCCCACCCTCCCTCCTCACCCCTCCGCGGCCGGCCGCCCACGTCCCCGCGCCTCCCGCAAGAGACCGTGCAGGGGCCGGGGCAGCCGCTCGCCCTCAGCCGCTCTGCGCTGCAGCTGCGAGCAGGGCCCTGCCCTGTCCCGTTCCCCACCCGGCACCGGCGCCCGCCGCAGAGGCCAGCGGGACGTGGGCACCCGTGCACGCTGCCGTGGGCGTTCCCCCCACCCGGCCCCTAACTTGCCCTCACACACCTCCTCCGGCGCGTCCCACTCTCGGCCCTGTCGGAGCAAACGGCACATCCGCGTCGACAGCCTCTGAGAGCCCCGGGCTCGAACCCGTGTCCCGCGGCTGCCGTGTCCGGGGAACGCTGCCGTTTCCGACGAGCTGGACGAGCAGACTCTCGACTGGCTCAGGAGGGCCTGGAGGGAGGGGGGGGTTTGTCTTCATTCATTTTCCTGAGACTAAAATGTCCTAAATAACCAACTAGCTGTTAGCTGTAGGCAAACTAGCCAGATCCATTCATCCGGCTAGCTGTTCGATCACCTTACTCATCCCTTCGTGAGCTCACTTCTCCAGGATCCTGTGAAGGAGACCGCCAGGCCAGGCCCTGAGGGGCTCGATCCCGGAGGTGCCTCGTGTGTGCGCTGGCAGAGCTGCTTCCTGGGCTGCGGGCCCGGAGCTGAGCGTCCGGCAGGCTGACCCCCGGCAGCTCCCACCCCCAGGCCAGCTCCACCATTAGCCCCGTTTCAAGGGAGGAGCCCAAGGCAGGGGCTGTAGGGAACCAGCCCAAGGTCACAGAGCTGCCGGGCGGTGGGTCGGGGCTCAGACGTGGCCAGTGGGACACAGAGCCTGCGTTTGTCACCACGGCGAGGCACAGACCCAGCCACCGGCCAGGGGCCCTCTCGTCCCCCATCCAGACTCCGAGGGGAGAGGCCTGGCTCCTGCACCAATTGCCAGTGACCAGGGGATGGGGGCGAGGTCCGTGAACATGGCTGCAGGGGCCCCACCGGGTGAGAGGGGAGGGCCCGTGACCAGGAGGGAGGCCCTTGGGAGCTGAGAGACAGCCCGGGGGGGCCAGACGCCCTCGGCCTCCTTTTCCCCATCTCTGCCTCTTCCCGCTGCTTCCCTTGTACACAGCTGGCACCACTATTTTGTCTTTTTCACTTTTTTATTTATAGTTGTGCATCTCTCCTTCCCCTCCGGTTCTCCGACGCCAGGCTCGGCTGTGGCTGATCTGAAATGCCATTAATATAAGTGGGGGCTAATTACTCAATCACTTCCGGCGATCCCACCCGACTTCTGTGTGGCCGGGGTCTTCTGGAAGGCTCTGGAAGACGCCTCTGTGGGAAGGGCCCGGGACTGCTGCGGGACGCTCGCTGACTCCGGCTCATGCAGCCTTGGTCCTCCTTGGAACAGGCTGTTCGAGGGTCCTTTTCCTTCTGGCTGCGCAGGGTATATCAGAGCGCAGATCGGTGGTCCGCTGGACGTAAATGTCCTAGAGTCTCGTGGCAGAACAGTCGCACTCGAGAGCCGAGGGCCTGAACCCACCACCTGCCGCGGCTGCACTGAACCCAGCTTCAGAGCCTGGGCCATGCGGTATTTCCAAAAGCACCAGTATGACCCATAGCAGGGGAACTGCCGAGCAGCAGAGTCGGAGCCTTGGGTTCAAGCCTTTGCCCCTGAGAGTGAGCCAGTTGGGCAGCCTCTCTTGGCTCCAGCCGCCTCGGATGAAAAACAGGAATGATACCTGCTTTACACTCGAAAGGATGGAATCAGATCACACTACAAATTTCCTCGCACAGAGTAAGCATTCTTTCCTGGCTGCTATCAACGCTGACTGTATAACAATCAATGAGAAATGATATTCATCACAAGAAACTCATTGTTTCTTCATCTCGGCAAACCCCCATGACCATATATTTATCAGATCAGGTTTGAAGTGAGCCGTGAGCCCAGGGAGGATACTCAGCACACGTTCTCCAGATCTTTCAAGAAAAAGCGAGCCGGTGTCTGAGCAGAGGGCCGGGGCCCCTTCCCAGGTACAGGAGCCCAGGTCTGGCTGTCGGAGCTGGGCTGGGGGGGATGTGGGGGGCTGCACCCCAGGCAGGGGTCTCCACACACCCTGCTGTATTGAGGGCAGCTCCCCGGGTGGTGGGCGTTGGGTTAGAGCCCAACGGGGGCTGGCAGGGTGAGGAGGGCAGAGAAACCCAAGAGAGGACCTGAGCTACCCAGGCCTGGCCTCTGTCCACCCAGCGTCCATATCTGTGTTTGCCCGGTGGCCTCTATCTCCCCACCAGACCACAGGCTTCCTCAGAGCAGGGGCCGCAGATTGAGGGCCACGGGCGACAAAGACCAGCATTGAAGACGGCCTTCCAAGCTCTCTGAGATGGCATGTTGATTCAGAGCTGGGAACTGAGATGTCTCATCGGGGAAGAGAAGGAGTTTTGTGTTACAGTGCACACTGGGAATATCCCTTCCTAACCCAAGGCAACGTTGGATGGAGATTTCAGTATTTCCAATAGGCATCCACAATGTCCTGCTCCGGCCAGCGAAGAAAATCATCACACGTTGGACAAGAATGAAATCTTAGGCATGGAGCCTTCTTCCCACCGACGAAGAGTCTTCTGAGATGACCCTGGTGTCTTATTCTAGGCTTTCAAACCACGCTCTTGGCCGTGGAGTGACAGCCCCTCCCTGGGATAATGAGGATTGTGAAGAGCTATCTTCAACCCTCCTCTACTTTCAAGTGCTCGTACGAGCACCGGCCCCTCAGCTGCCATGAGTGAAAGTGAAATATTGCGCTTTCTGCCCATCAGCCTGGCTGGGTAAGCACGCTGGGTTCCATCCAGCTATCTTCAGCATACGTTGCCCTCCAACCCCACGCACAGAGCCTGTTGACACCCAGGGTCCCCTGGGTCACCTGTGCACCAGGTCCCCATCCGATGCACACACACACACAGGCGGCGCGCCCTCAGTACAGACCACGACACGGCCTTCCGAGTCATCGCAGCTCTCTTGAGAGCATCACAGGTAACTCAGGAACTCTCTCCACCTGTGACTCGGGCCCAGGAGGCCCCACTGTCTTCTCTCTCCACATGAAATGCTCACACACCAAGAGCTGTGCACACTCGACCCACCGACGGTCTCATCCAGCCATACCGCAAGAGGTGAGCCCGTCTGCACACACAAGAACGACATCAACACGCGCTACATGCCCAAGAGTACCGTGAGATAGACAGACATTGCCAAATCGTCCTCCTGTCCTCTCCAAACACCAGGACCTTTACCTTTGCATCTAGTTTTTCAAACTTCCCAGCAACTGCATCTCTCGCTGCTCCAAGGTGTGCCGTTTTGAATGACATCTTTATCATTCCTGTTCCCTCCCTATCCACAGTGACAAAATGTATCCCTTATCAGTTTTGTGCTGGGAAACATAATTTAGCATTTGTCAAGATTAACTCACTTGGTTGACCAGAGCAGTCACATCACTTTTCCAGAAATAAACTGCAAGCTTCCACGATGTCATGTCACTATTTGAAAGTCAGGTAAGAGACCACATCCTGGAGACGGTGGGCTTCCAGTAAGTTCCAGCTCTCAGATATTTTCCGCTGTCTTTTTTTAAACACTTCTATTCTGCTGCAAGTGCAGAAACTTCACACCCAGCTTCACTCGCCCTGGCACACACAGATTTGCTCTGGGGTCCAACACATGCTATTTACATTGTTTCGATGTTTCTAAGCTGTGCTATTTATGTTTCCATTTGTATCACCACTCTTATACTTTAATGAACTACTTTTGAACCGTTGATCCCTTTTCAGGAACTGGGAACAGATTACACCATCCCAAAAAGGTAAGGAAAAGCACAGATGTTTACAAACATACTAACATGCCAATTATTTGGAAACGTGATCACCTAGGAATACCAGCATCCTGTTAATTGCTCTGCTCAAGGGAACCAGCCCAGACTTGTGTTCGTGGTCCAAGCTTTAAGAACAGAGTGATTATTGAAAGCATAATGCGATTTCTGTGAAACACATGTAAACAAAATGTTCTGCTGTCTTGTTTTACTCCGAAACAACCAAGTTTCTGTGGACCCACTGTGGTTGCCAGGGTCGGCCACAGGTCAGCAGACCACGCTTGGAGAAACGTCCATCTTCCCCGAGCGTGTGGGCAGCTTCAGAGCCTGGGCCATGCGGTATTTCCAAAAGCACCAGTATGACCCATAGCAGGGGAACGGCCAAGCAGCAGAGTCGGAGCCTTGGGTTCAAGCCCTTGCCCCTGAGAGTGAGCCAGTTGGGCAGCCTCTCTTGGCTCCGGCCGCCTCGGATGAAAAACAGGAATGATACCTGCTTTACACTCGAAAGGATGGAATCAGATCACACTACAAATTTCCTCGCACAGAGTAAGCATTCTTTCCTGGCTGCTATTAACGCTGACTGTATAATAATCAATGAGAAATGATATTCATCACTAAGAAACTCATTGTGGGAGGAAAATATCTTCCTGGAAAAAGTCCCAGATGCTGAAGTACCCCCAATATTTTGCTCTGATGAGCCGGCTCATTCCCGCCACCTAAGAGCAAGCTGGAAGCCAGAGAGTGGAGCTGGGGTCACATCCACCAACCATCCTCTCCCTCTAGTGCTTGGAAACCTGGTCGACAAGGCAATTTGCCTCATGAGGTGAAACCATTCCCTGACTGTTCACTTTGGGCTGGGAGCCTGTGTCTTCCTCGTTAAAGATTTACTGTGGGTTTTTATTTGTTATTTACGAGGCGCCAGGGAAACCCTGAGTCTGACTTTGGCTTCGTGGGTGGATCAGCTGCCTGGAGTTTTCCTTTCACTCCATGAACCCGGCTTCCACTCAGCTCCAACGACAAACGAGCAGCCTCAGACCCCAGACCCCAGCCTGTCCCCCTCCCGCCCCAGCACGTCCCCTCTCTTTACTTTCTGCTGCAGCTGCCACGTTCCACAGAAGGATCCTCCACTCGCTGTCCAGTCGCCCCCAGGCTTGTGCCTTCTGACCCCCATTTATCTTTCCCAAGTCAGAAGAGGAAAGCAAACCTCTCTCCCCCCAAAGTGTAACTTTTGTCTCAGGAGTGTTTGGATCCCCTCCTTCCCCCCCTCCATTTAAATTGATTAATTGACCTTTAAAAATGTACCCAGAAAATAAATTGCCTAATAAAATAAATTATCTCATACTCAATGATGCCTGAAATCCACTGAAACCTGAGAGGGGAACAATGAGGCGGCAAAGAAATGACTAATGAAGGAGAAACACATACTAAAGAATCATTGATTAGTGATTGCGGGTGCCCCGCGATCAGGGGCAGGGCTCCCTGGGAGAGTTCCGGGCAGGGGCAGTGAGAGACGATAGCGTGCCTGCTCAGGAAACCAGCCATGAAAACAGTCAGGGAGCAGGGCCTTCACCAGCCTTTGCACCCCCTGACCCAGTAGCTCTGACATTGACCCTGGGAGGCAGCTGGGGGTCCAAGGCAAGGGGAAGCCCGGCGAGCCTCGCAGCCCCACAAAGGACCATTGGACAGGGTTTGGATGCAGGGTCTGAAAGGGCCAAGGTTGGGGTAGGGGCGTTTCTCCCTCCAGGAAGAACAGATCCCAAGAGCAGGTACAGCAGTGCCCCCAGAACCCCGCACCCAGCCTCAGGACCGTGTCCATTACTTCCTCAAAATACAAGCAATGAAGATCTGAGAATAAAGGACATCTGTGCCAAGCTGAAGAGCTGGGAAATCATCCTGAGGATAGCTGTGTCTGGTCCATGGCCACACCGAGTCATTTTGGATATTTGCAAGAGGGGATAGAATCAAACGAATGGGTGTCTCGAGTTTGACAAAGATGCAGCATCACCTGGGAAGTCAAAACACTGCTGCTCCCAGACACAGTGTTTGGGGAGGGGACTCACTGCCTCACAGGGTCGTGGGTTTGCCTGGACCACCCACTCCCCACACTCTGCCCCTGATGGGACGTATCTACTGGACATGGGTCATACCATAGGACAGAAGAGAACTCAGTGGGACTCGTGGAAACTGAGGATGCAGACCCGGGGCACGTGGGCGCTATGTACCAACAGGGAAACTAGGAGACAGGGAAGCACTTCTTACGGAGAGTCTAGTTCGTGCCATATGCTGTGCTTGCCACTTCACCTGCGTTATTTCTTTTGATCCTCATGCAAACTGGCCAGCCAGAGCTCTGGAGCTACCTTCCCCAAGGCCTCACAGCACTAGGCTTCTTATGCACACTTTGTGTCCCACACACCATGCCGCATCCACACCCGCATTATTCATCCTTCCACCCTCCCATCTATCCTTATATCCACCCACCCATCCATCCATCCATCCATCATCTACCCATCCATCCATCATCCATCCATCCATCTATCCATCCATCATCCATCCATCCACCCATCTATCCATCCATCCATCCATCCACTCACCCATCCATCCATCCATCCATCCATCCATCCATCCATCCATCCATCCACCCATCTATCCATCCATCCATCCATCCATCCATCATCTATCCATCCATCCATCATCCATTCATCCATTCTTCCATTCATTCATCCATTCTTCTTTCATGCCAAACATTCATGCTTCAAACCAATGAACCATCCATCATTGTCCACTCACTGAACAGTGTCCACAGAGTATCTGCCCACAAGACCCTGCCTCCATTCTTGTCTCCCGGCACATGAGCTTCACATCACATTAGGTCACAAACATTTGTGCAAAACCAGAGTCTAAGTCAAGTTTCAGTTGGTGGCCCATCACTCCAAGAGTCATGGTTCTGGCCCTTTGGGCATCTCCAACCTTCCTTTGGTTATTTGGACCTAGAGGTGGACAGGCCCATTCCCACCACCCCGGACACTCTAAACCATTCATTCAAACTCATATTTCACTGTCAGGAAGTCAACCCTTGACCAGTGGTCTGTGACTGGGGTGAGAAAAGCTGACGTGCCTTAGGGAAGTATGGGCATTCCCGGAGGCTCTGGAAGAGGACAGCTCTTCCGGAGAATGCTGTCAGGTGGGAATTTCATCCTGACTCCGGGCCCACCCAGTTCCCGGAAACATGAGTCTCTTTGAAAATGTAAAGAGTCCCTTTGAGTTTGTTTATGCCCCAGCCCTTTTGGCCAAGAGGAAGAGACGTGTGTAGTAAAGAATTTAACCTTGCCGAGAGACAGATCTGGTCTTTGCCCTCAGCTCTGGGAGGTGATCTCTAAGCCCTCGGACGGACGTCCTACCTGATAGGAGTATCCTTGTTTACCTGGGAGCCTTGGGCCATGCTGGAGAGCTTAATGATGTTGTTTATGGTGCGGGAGGTCTTGGGGCACGTGGTATCAGCTCACCCTCGAAGGGACTGGAGCCTGAGGTCAGCCATGTGCCTTGTGTAGATGAAAGGGCTCCAGACTCTGAACACCAAGGTTCTGGTGGGCGATACCCCGTGCAGGTTGTCCCACATAATTGCTGGGAGGAGTTGACACTGTCCATGACTCTGTGGGGAAAGATGGCTGAAAGTCTGGCCTGTGGAATTTTCCTGGACTCTGTCCCCTGAGTCTCTCCCTTTGGCTAATTTTAATCTGTGTCTTCTCACTGCAAAAAAAAAAAAAAAAAAAAAAAAAATCACAGTTGTGAGTATATGAGGTTTCAGTGAGTTCTATGACTTCTTGTAGCAAATTATTAAAATTGAGCCTGGTCCCAGGGACCCGTGAACTCTGCTCCCTGACCTCACAGGCAGATTCTCATCCATTCCAGGACCTGGTGCAGGGGGCACCTGGGCTGAGTGTCTGTTGGGAGGTCACCAGCATCTGCACACACAGCTGTGATAAATTCCCGGGGTGCACGGGCAGGAGCACCACTCAGCCTTGGCGCCCCACGGCCCACTCCCTCTCCCATTATTACTGCCGTGTTTTATAGGCAGAGCTTGGACAAAGTGAGTGGAGATCACTTTGGCTTGAGTTCCATCAAAGGAAGTAATGAGAAATCCATAAGTCTTGTAAATAGGTGATAAGACAAGTCTTTAAACTAAATGGGTAATAATCACATGTAAGGCAGAGGCGTGTGGACAGAGCTGGCTGAGACCAGCTGCTCCTCGGGACCTGGGAAGCCAGCCCCTCCCCAAAGGGAGCCCTCAAGGCACTGTTCCCCAAGGAAGGAAGCGAGCCCCACCTCGATCACACCACCTTGGGAGCAATGCATCATGGCACTCAACCCTCACAGCCACCCTGATGGGAGCCAAGCTCAGAGGAATCAGCACCAAGGGCAGAGCTGGGTCCATCTGACTCCACGGCCAGTGACCTCTTTCACCTGTCATCAGGATCCCAGAGAAAATTCCAGTAATACCGTGAGATACCAGGACAGGACCCAGCAGTGACGGTTGTGGCTACAGCCCTGCAGCCCCCACCCTCTCTGGCCCAGAGACTGCAGGCTCCCTCCTGAGACAGAACATCATCCTGGCACCTTTCCCGATGCCTCACATCCAGGCTACCCCCTCATCTCTCCATCCCCACAGGGACAGGGCCCAGCATCTGAATGGTATCCTCAAAGGATCACAGCACTTTGTGGTTTAAAACACACCATCCTCCTGCTATGAAATGAATGTTTATGTCCCCCCCACCAAATTCTCATTCTGAAGCCCTAACCCCCAATGTGATGGTGTTTAGAGGTGCGGCCTTTGGGTGGTGACTCTGTCATAAGGGAGGGTCCTGTATCATTATCTCCAGAGAAACAGAACCAACAGGATATAGATAGGTAGATAGATAGATAGATAGATAGATAGATAGATGACAAATAGATGGAGATTTACTAGATAGGTAGATAGATAGATAGATTGATTGATAGCAGATAGATAGAGATTTACTAGATAGATAGATAGATAGATGGATAGTTAGCTGATAGATAGAGATTTACTAGATAGGTAGATAGATAGATAGATAGATAGATAGATAGATAGATAGATAGATAGATAGATAGATAGATAGATAGATAGATAGATAGATAGATAGATAGATAGATAGATAGATAGATAGATAGATGATAGAGATTTACTAGATAGATAGATAGATAGATGGCAGATAGATAGAGATTTACTAGATAGGTAGATAGATAGATAGATTGATTGATAGTAGATAGAGATTTACTAGATAGATAGATAGATAGTTAGTTAGCTGATAGATAGAGATTTACTAGATAGGTAGATAGATAGATGGCAGATAGAGATTTACTAGATAGGTAGATAGATAGATAGATAGATAGATAGGTAGCAGATAGAGATTTACTAGATAGGTAGATAGATAGATAGCAGATAGATAGAGATTTACTAGATAGATAGATAGATAGATGGTAGATAGATAGATAGCAGATAGATAGAGATTTACTAGATAGGTAGATAGATAGATAGATAGATGGCAGATAGAGATTTACTAGATAGGTAGATAGATAGATAGATAGATAGATAGCAGATAGATAGAGATTTACTAGATAGATAGATAGATAGCTGATAGAGATTTACTAAATAGGTAGATAGATAGATAGATAGATAGATAGCAGATAGATAGAGATTTACTAGATAGATAGATAGATAGCTGATAGAGATTTACTAAATAGGTAGATAGATAGATAGATAGATAGATGGCAGATAGATAGAGATTTACTAGGAAGTACTTGCTCACGTGATTATGAACGCTGACAAGTCCCACAATGTGCCATTCACAAGCTGGAGCCCCAGGAAAGCCAGTGGTGCAGCTCTGGCCCAAACCCAAATGTCTGGGAAGCAGGAGGATTGGCGGTGTAAGCCCCAGTCCAAGCGGGAGGCCCAAGGACCAAGGTGCCCGTGTCCAACAACAGGAGAAGGTGGGAAAGGATCAAATTCACCCTCCCTCGCCCTTGTGTTCTGCTCAGGCCCTAGTCGACCAGGCAAGGCCCACCCCATTGATGAGCTGGATCTTCTATCAATTAAGATGCTGACCTCTTCTGGAGACATCCTCACAGACACACCCAGAAATAAAGTTTTATCTGCTCTTGGGCACCCTTCAGCCCAGATACACTGACACATAAAATTAACCACCACAAGCCCTCATGAGTGGGATAAGTGCCCTCATAAGAAGAGACAGGAGAGGTGTCTCCCTCCTCCATGTGAGGACACAGCAAGAAGGACACCATCTACAAACCAGGAAGAGGGTTCTCCCCAGGACCCAACCATGTGGGCGCCCTGATCTCAGACTCCCAGCCACCACTGGGGAGAAGTAGATGTGAGAAATAGATGTCTGTTGTGAAGCTGCCCAGTCTGTGGTACTTTGTTACAGCGTCTGAGCCACCTCCCAACTCCTCATTTGCCCCTCCAGGGGAAGAGATGGCTGCACCCATTTTAGAGATGGAAAAACAGAGGCTGAACAAAGCAACCTGACACGGCCAGACATGCAGGGGAGTTCCATCTGCTGCCTGGTCCACAAGGACCCCAGGCTGCTCGGGCAGGCTCTCTGCCGGCTCTTCTGCAGCTTGATCCCCCTCGAGAAGTGGGAGGGTGACAAACGCCTTCACATCACAGGCGAGGAGACCGAGGCCCAGAGACCAGAGGTGGGGACCTGAGGCCAAGTCGAGCCAGCCCCACCTGGTTTCTCTGAAGGGCCTGGAGCGTTTCTCTGCAGCCCAATCTGTCCTTCTGAACCAGGCTGAGGAGCCGATGGATCCCATCCTAGTCCGGACACACAGCACCTTCCCTGGCCCGGCTTCCACTGACAGTGCGATGGTCAGAGGAGGGCTGGACTGCAAGTCTTGTGAGTGGTGGGACCCTGAGCCCCTCCACCTCTGTGCCACCTCGTCACCCCAGCTACGCAGAGCTCTCCCTCTCCCCAGGGCCTACCCCCTCCTGCCACCACTGACGGTCACAGGATCGCGTCCCATACGAGTGTCCTGGGGCAGTAGCAATAAATGACCATAGACTGCGGGGCTTAAAACAATAGACATCTCATCTCTCACAGTCTGGAGACCAGAAGTGTGAAATCAAGGTGTCGGCAGTGCTCTCTGAAGACTCCCGGGGAGAATCCTTTCTTGCCTCTTCCAGCTTCTGGTGGTTTCCAGCATCCTTGGTGCTCCCTGGCTATGGCTGCATCACTCCAGTCTCTGCCCCCATCGTCACATGATCTGCTTCCTCGTGTGCCTGTGTCTTCACATGGTGTTCTCCTCTGCATCTGTGTCCAAATTCCTCTCTCCTTGTAAGGACACCAGACGTACTGGATTAAGGCCCATCCTAAGCTGGTACAAGCTCATCTTAACTTGATGCCATCTACAAAGCTCTAGTTCCAAATGAGGTCACATTCACGATACCAGGGTTTAGGCCTTCAATGTATCGTTGGGGGGACACAGTTCAACCCAGCACAGTCCCAGAGCCGGCCAAGGCTCAGGTCTAGTCACACACTACCCATCACAGTGGGGAAAGCGAGGCACAGAGGGACAGAGTGATGTCCCTGAGGTGGCCAGAAGGTCCAGCAGGACCACAGCCCCACTGCCCACAGAGTGCCCCTCCCACTCCTCATCCCCGGGTGGAGTCACTCCTTGAGCCGTTTTCCCTGCCTCCTCTGTGCCATGTCCTGGGAGAGCAGAGATGGCCAGGACCACCTCCTGGTGAAGCCAGGAGCCCACCTTTCGAAACCCCCCTAAAACCTGTCAACGATGCCAAGGAAGAAAGGAAAGACTTGGGGGCCAACAGACTCAGGGGGGCAGAGTGAGAGCAAAGGCTCCCCAAGCCCGGGGCTCGGAGGGGTCCACCCTGAACACCCACCGCTCCCCGCGGGCATTTATTGAGAAGATGTTAGGGCCACGCCCTCAGTCGCTATTTCTAGACCCTCCCGCTTGACTCACTCTTAAGGGTAGTGGTTTGAGCAGTTAAGCCTTTCTCTGAAAACTCTGGAGGATCTCATCCTTGGTTCAGTCCAAACACACAGGGTCTCCATGTGGCCACCATGCCCTGAGGTCAGAGTGTCAGTGTAAACAGGCAGAGCGGCGCCTCCCTGGGGTTGGGGTCTCTAGAAGGATCCCCTCCTGCTCCTTCATTCTTCAGAAAAAGCCCAGCAAGAGACCCCAGTGAGAGAGAGAGCCCAGTGCAGGGAGGAAGGTTCATGTCAGGAGTTGTTCATGGCAGAGCCCTTCCAGGGAGCACGGCTCTGGCTGAACCACAGGCAAAGGGGTTGAAGAAGGAAAAAAGGGTCCTTGTATTAGTCAGGGTTCTCCAGAGAAACAGAGCCAGTAGGAGATGATAGATAGATAGATAGATAGATAGATAGATAGATAGATAGATAGAGAGATTGATAGATAGATAGAGAGATAGAGAGATAGAGAGATGATAGATAGAGAGATAGAGAGATAGATAGATGATAGATAGATAGATAGGAGATAGATAGATGGATAGATAGATAGATAGGAGATAGATAGATAGATAGATAGATAGATAGATAGGAGATAGATAGATAGGAGATAGATAGATAGGAGATAGATAGATAGATAGATAGGAGATAGATAGGAGATAGATAGATAGGAGATAGATAGATAGATAGGAGATAGATAGGAGATAGATAGATAGATAGATAGATAGATAGATAGATATAGATAGGAGATAGATAGATAGGAGATAGATAGATAGGAGATAGATAGATAGGAGATAGATAGATAGGAGATAGATAGATAGGAGATAGATAGATAGGAGATGGATAGATAGATAGATAGATAGATAGATAGTAGATAGATAGATAGGAGATAGATAGATAGGAGATAGATAGATAGGAGATAGATTGATAGGAGATAGATTGATTGATAGGAGATAGATAGATAGGTAGATAGGAGGTAGATAGATAGATGATAGATAGATAGATAGATGGGAGATAGATAGATAGAGATACAGGAACAGAGAGAGACACAGAGAGATCTGTATGAGGGATTGGCTCATGTGATTACAGATGGGCAGAAGTCCCGTGATCTGCTGTCTGCAAGCTGGACACCCAGGAAAGGTGCTGTCATAATTCGGTCCAGGTCTGGAGGCCTGAGAACCGTGCTAGCCAAGCACAGAACAGATGAGAGGTCCCCTGTCAGCAGTGAGGCAGACAAAGTGGCTGCCTTCCTCCTGCCTCCTCCTGTGTTCCCTTCAGACCCTCCTGGGTTAGGTGCTGCCCACCCATTGAGGAGGGAGAGCTTTCCTGAGTGCACCAATTCAGATGCTGATCTCATCTGAAACACCCTCACACCCAGAAACAATGTTTAATCCAGGGACCCCATGGCCAGTCAAGCTGACACATAAAATTAGCCATCACAGCCCCTAAAGGGAAGTCTCAGGGTCCCAAATATAAATCCCCTCACTTCACAACTTTGCAAAATGGTTCTTAGAATGTGATGTTGAAACTGTGTTAACAGAAACTGGTGACTAAGAGAAATTCTTGAGCTCATCTTACAGCTTGTTAAAAACCCCTTGCTTGTAGCCTGACTTCACTGAGCAAACTTGCCTTAATTATTCTGCTGCAAATTGCACACTTTCCAAGCTTCACATAGCCCAAATTATAAGATGTTTGCCCGAGTTGTTTGCCAGGAGCTTGGAGTCAGCTGTGTCTAGTTTGAGCTCGAGCCGGCTAAGACTGGTTGGGACCACTGACCATAAAACTGGGCCCGTGCAGGTGTCCTACAAAGGACATTTTGATGTCAAAGGGCCCCAAACCCCATCTCAGATCATGCTAAGTGCTGAGATTTTTGAACATGCATCCCATGAGGAAGCATGTAACTCAGATACACCTGCACAGAACGCTGGTTTCCTCACCTTTTTCGAACCTCCAATCACCTTTCCCCATGCCTAGGTCCACCCTGTTCCTTATCTCATAAATATCTCAAGCCCCCGGCCTTTGGTGGGGGGCGGTGGGGAGGGTGGTCTGAGCCTGGTTCTCCCGTGTCCTCACTTGGCTGCCTTGTGAATAAGCCTTTTCTCTGCTGCGAACTTCGGTGTCTCAGTGTTTAGCTTGCTGTGTTTTGGACAAATGATCCTGGTTCAGGAACAATGTCACCAGAAAAGAGGACACCATTTTTGAGGGCTCCCAATACAGAGATCTCTGGGCTCAGTACTTTAAGAACACACTTCCTCTCTAAACAACCCTACAGGATTGGTGTCACCATCCCCTCACCTCACAGGTAAGGAAACTGAGCTGTGAGCTCAGCTGGACAGGTAGCTCTGACGTGGCCACAGTGGTCTGCTTCCTGGTGTCCCCGCCCTCTCCTGATCCCTCCCCTGGAGTGTGGGCTGCTGGTGACTTGCTCCTGGTGAATAGAATGACAAGGCAGTGGGTTATCACTCTGGCTCACAGAAGACTCGCTTCTGTCTGTCTGCCTTCTGCCTGCTTTGCTTTGATGAGGCTGCTGTGCTGTGGGCCATGGGGAGGCCCAGTGGCAAAGGCCATGAGGGAGCTTCTGGCCAACAGCCAGCGAGGAACTTGAGCCCTCCGTCCAAGTCTCGGGGACTGAATACCGAGTGAGCCTGGAAGCAGACCCCTCCCCAGGCAGGCCTTCAGGTCAGACCCCAGCCCTGAACAACATCTTGATCATGGCCGGTGAGAGACCCTGAAACAGAAGCACCAGCTGATCCAGGCCTGAAGTCCCGACCTCAAAATCAGCACCAGGAGAACCGTATGTTACCTTCGGGCGATTTGCTACTCAGCAGTACAATACGACTCACAACCTGCTTCCACACTCCTGGCAGCCCGGCTCCAAAGCCACGTTCGTCCCACTTCACTCCCCCTCACACGGCCCTCCTCACCTCCACACCCTCAGAAGCCACCCAAGAAGTCCAAGAAGGCGGGTTATTGAGGGAAAGACCACGCAGCCTTGGCCTCGAGCTCTGAGGGAGCCTGGACCACGTCTGATTTCTTACGCAGCACAGCGTCTGGCACACAGCAAGTGCCCCCCCATTACAAACGCACACGTGCAATAATGCCATGTGTTTGCAGAAACCCCCACCCTTCCCCAAAGCCCAGCACCAGTTGGGCCTCATTCATTTCTTCCTTCATTCATTTCTTCTTTCGTTCACTTAAAACATGTCTGTTGGGCCCCTCCTATCTGCTCGTTATGAACCATGGTGACTGTAAATCTTGTCATGCTTGTTGGGAAAAGGATGTGAATGTGAAACTGTCCTAGAAGTGACCGCAGGAGATCCATGTGTTCCTGTCTGCAGGCCTGGGAACTAAATGTCCAGAGGAGCTGTCTCGCTCAGGCCTCCCGCTCGAGGCCCATCTCAGCCTCAGACCCCACGGGAGACCAGGTGCCCGCTGTGGCCGCCACGTCTGCTCAGCACCCAGCTGCCCCGCCTGAAAACGGGCTGGAGATTTGTGTGGGAAAGTGTCAGCTCTGAGCCCATTACTCGTGTTCAGTAACCGAATTATTTTTCCTTGGAGGCATTAAGGGTAAATAAAGGCTTAATGAATCAAGCCTTCTGAATTGCTGTTGCTGCTTTAATTTGTGGTTTACAAGGTTCTTGTAAATTAAAAATGGGAAAAGAAATCCCTTGCCATCCCTCGTGAACCTCCTCGGGGCAGGAACAATTTGGTTGTTTTGCTGTTCATGTCCCTGCAGCCTTTATCTCTTTGAAAAATTATTCCTTAATTTTCATGAGGTTGCTGGTGAGACGGGTGAAGTTGAGCGATGGCTCTGTATCTTGCTCTCTGTCTCCTCCAGCTCATGCGACTGGTTATTGTTCCCTGGGTGGGGAGAAAGGTGGAGGGCTCACTTTTAATTTACTGTTTGCAATAAGCGGGGCTTTATCAACATTCCTCCAATCAATTATTTTTATTGCCAGCCTCACACTGCCAGGAGCAGTGGTCATGAAAACACTGGTACAAGGAAAACACCATCACAGCAGCTTCTGCCCCAAGCGAGCTGGGACCCGCCAGGTGGGTGAGGAAGGAGGTGCTAGGTCTGCGGAGGGAGCCTTGGTTCGGGAGGACAGCAGAGTCTCCGGGCTTTACAGGCAGAGAAGAGGAGCCAGCTGAATGCAGGTCACCCAAGGGGGCAACACCCATCAGTCCAGGGCTCACACAGCCCTGGAGCCACCCACCTTCTGCCCCACTGGTTTAAGGGAGGGATAATTGTGCCCAGTCCTGCAAATCAGGATGCTCCAAAGCCAGGAGGACTCTGTGTCTTGTGACTCAGCATTTGCACGCTACCCCCTTCCCTGATCAGGCAAGTTGGGGGGGGTAGCAATTTCCAGAAAAGTGGCTAGCATCTCTCTCTCTCTCCCTCCCTCAATCTC
Source organism: Physeter macrocephalus (assembly GCF_002837175.3). Lineage (NCBI taxonomy): Eukaryota > Metazoa > Chordata > Mammalia > Artiodactyla > Physeteridae > Physeter > Physeter macrocephalus. The sequence goes on from NC_041216.1 coordinate 29,811,489, forward strand.
TCTCTCTCTCTCTCTCCTCTCTCTCTTTCATTGTGGCGCGTCAAGCCACTAATAGAAGACTCTGGTGTGGACGCCACAGGAAAGCGACCACATATTTTGAGCCTCAGGAATTGTCCGTCCATAGTCGAGGGAGGAGACCTGCTCTCTCGCCAGGTAGAGCGGGCAGGAGCCCTGCTCCGTCCGGCCGTCCTTGGGGTGTCCTCAGCAAGGTCTGGGGAAGTTCCTTCCGCTCCCCCTGGACTGTGTATGGAGGGCTCCCTGGCTGAGAACTTGCTACCTGTTGGGGTATCAAGACCCAGCGTTTGCCAGGAACCCCCATGCTGCACCCCCCTGCAGTCCCTGATGGTGCTGATGTGTTGAAAACTGCCCCTCAGAGGTGACGGGCTGGAGAAGACTACTTATACGCGTGCTTGTTACTGTGACACTGTCTTGCGTGCAACAGTGGCGTTCACGTTGAGAATGCTCACTCAGATTCCGATTTCCCATGCTGGGGAGACGTACTGTTCATACAGCTGCCGGAGTCATCGCATGTTTAATATCACGTGAGGTCCCACAGGCGAGCACCCACCCTGCCGACATAATGACATTTCTCCAGAGCACTGTGGTCACCAGAAATGCTGTCTATGCAGGGGACCTCGTAACTCGCCTTTAGGTTGCTCCCCAGGCTGACCCTGCGGCCGGCTCACCTAGTTGCATCCCATCACAGGAAAAGACGCCCATCCCTAATCAAGCACTCCTGGGAACACACGGACAGGATACGTGGCCTCATCCAGTTCCCGGACGGCACGTGCAGAAGCAGCCCGGCCCCACAGAGGTGCGAGGACCAGCTGGCACACAGGAGGTGTTTAACTGGGCTCCTTGAAGGCAGCAGAGGCTGACACCCTGGAGAGCGGCTGGCCCTCTTCTGCAGAAAGCTGGTCATTTACTCCATGGCGTGGGCAGGGAAAGAGGGCGTGAGGATAGCTCAGAATGCAGGGAGACTGCCACCCCTGCCCCAAACCCTGTCCCCTGGGCACGCAAAGAGCAGGACCTCAAAGGCATCTTCTGGGTCTGTCCCCTCAGACAGCCAACGTGGCGGATCGGTAGCCACAGTGACCCCGTGACCGCCTCCCCCCCATCACGCCCTGGGGGGGAGGGGGCGTCCTGCTGCCGCCTCTTCGTCAGATGAGCCACTGCGGGCCAGTAGCGACACCTGCCCACATCTACTCGGCAAGGGGGTGTCAGAGTCCAGCCCAAACCCGTCACTCTGACCCAGGGGTCCTCCCGCCCCTCTTACCACGTGTCACGTCACTTGTCACCGCTGTAAAGAGGGGTGCCCTGGACTCAGGGGCCCCTTTCTGCAGGGGGTGGAGCGAACCCCAGACATCCTTCCATGACGTCTGCAGCTTCCCACTGCCTCCCGCGCTGAGCCCCACGGCGCCTTTTTCTGCTGGTGCCGCCATCACTTCCTTGGCACACACAGCGATACAGCACCATCCCTGGCTCCGGTCCCGTTTCTCACTCACTCCGTTTCTCTCTACTCGTCCCTGACCTTCCAGCCTCAGCAGCAGCGGCCCCGGGCCTCGGGAAATACCCAGCCCCCGTCCAGGCAGGAAGGCCCACGGCTGGAGAGAGCGCAGCCGCCATTAGTGAGCGCCTAGCCCGTCGGCACGACCGCTGGTCCCCGAGGCCATCACTGGGTGCCAGGGTCCTCACGGGGCTGGGCTGCAGCTCCATCACCCCACTGGAGGGGCTCCAGGTACCCCACCGAGGCCGGCCACCTAGAGGCCGGAGCGCCCTGGAAAGGCCCGGGCAGGTGCACTGCCCTCGGGGGCCAGCGTCTGACCTCCTCTGGCTCAGACTGGCTGCAGAAGGAGGACAGTGCCCTCACCCTGCGGACCAGCCTGAGAGCCTTGACACCCTCCTCTCTGAGCCTCAGTCTCCCCCCAGCAGCCGAGCTAAGAAGTGGTTCCTATTGCTCGGAACTTTGCTGAGGGTCCAGGGCGCAGCTGTGGGAAGTGCCAGGTGTCCAGCGAGGACCCTGAGGCACTCGCCACTAATATTAGCAGTTACATCAGAACCAAGGAGAAACACCCATCTGTGTTCTAAAGAAGGACAGAAGCTCCAAGGAGATCATCTTTCTGAAAATACACCAACATCCCCATGTGGTCCCTCTCCCTCCCATGGACACCCCACACCCCGTGTCCCTGCAGAAAACAGGGTCTGTTTCTGGGAAGCACGCACTGGAAGCAGGGACCCTCTCTGCGATGCCCGCGTGGAGGGAGGGCTGGACAGGGGCTGGCGAGGAGGGTCTGCGTCCAGCTCACCATCAGCAGATCGGCTGGGGCCAGGGCCCGTGACAGCTCCTTCCTGCAAGCAGAATATTTGCTGGCCCATCAGCTGGTTATGCCCATGGCGGCCAGATGGTTGGAACATCCATGTTCGGCGGGTGACCAATGTCATGGCGGGTGGGTCACCCCACAGCCCGCAGGAGCAGCGCTCCCGGAGACAGGTGGCTGCACCCCTACAGCTCCATCCAGACATGAGCAGCGCTGAGGATCCAGCAGAAAAACACAGACAATCAGAAGAAACGGTGAGGAAAGAATAACATGTCAATCCAAGAACACAAGACCGAATTCACCAGTTACAAAGCAAAAGGTCACTAAGGGGCCAGAGTGATGGGGCCACCTCCAGGCTGTCCCTGGGCCAGTGGACACAGCCAGATGAGGCGATTTCCAGAAGGGGTGATTAGAGCCTGATACAGACACTATGTGAATAAAGTAACAAAGCAATGACTGCATAGAGTCCACTGTTAGCCCCACCGAGAACTTCACCGTGGAGAATCCGGGTGACCAGGGCCAGCAGCTCCTGTTGATAAGATGGGAGTCCTGTTGATGAGATGTGGTGAGGAGGACACTGCCCCTCTGTGGTTCCTCCCAGGAAACCCCAAACCCCAGTCCAGCCTTGAGAAAAACATCAGAAAAATCCCAGCTGAGGGACATTCTTTGAATCTGATCAGTACTTCCCAAAACTATCAAAGGTCACCAAGAACAAGGAAAGTCTGAGAGACTGTCACAGCCAAGGGGACCCTAAGGAGACGTGGTGACAAACGTCGTGTGGCCTCCTGGATGGGGTCCTGGAACAGAAAAGGGCATTAGGTAAAAACTAAGGAAGCTTTTTTTTAATATCTATATATGGACTTTTGTTAAAAGTAATGTATCTATACTGGCTCATTAATGGAGACAAATGTACCGCATTAATGCTACTGATGGGGGCACGGGGTGTGGGGTCTATAGGAACTCTCTGTACCATCTTCACAATCTTTCTGTAACTCTAAGTCTAATTTTAAACTTAAGATTTATTAATAAAAAAGAAAAGTTACTTGCAGATGTGGCCTGGGGTAAAAAAAAAAAAGAGTGAAATGAGAAATTGATCCAGCAGCCATGCCGGAATGCTTAGAGATTGTGGAGGAAGTCTCCTTTGAAAGAGTTATTTTTTAAAAAAAAATAAAGCTCCAGAGACTTGTTAATATTACAGGGAGGCAAGAAGTACTGAAGGTTGTGTTCATAACAGATCATGCAAGATAAGAAGGAAGGAAATTAGAATCTCCAGAAACAAATCTGTACAAAACAGGAATTGCTATCATAGTACACTGTGCGGCTGTGCAGCAAACAACGTTTACATAGTTACAACAAAGCAAACACATCTGTTGATTTTTTATCTTTTAGAATTGGTCCCACAGACATGCTCTGAAGACTAAGCTGTGGTTTCGGTAGGGGATGCATGGTGATGCCAGGTCATATAAAAAAGCTCTCTCAGGGCCAAAAGTTACTTGAGGGGAAAAGAGAGCCTGGATACTACTGCACTTGACACCTACCTGGTAGGCGCTCAGTTGCTCTTCAGGTGGTAAAATGAGCCGGTTGGGAGTGGTGCTTTGAAGTTCAACATTCTCCACCCTACTACTGGCTCTGACACTTGGTCGTGCTGGGAAAGTGAACAAACTAGCTCCTCTTGGCCTAAAGTCGCTTGTCTGCATATCACCCGGCTCCGATGCAACAAGGATGAAGACAGAATATATATCTGTCAAACAGCACAATGCCCAGACACAGTAAACACTCAGTGTAGATTAGCTGCTATTGTTACCTTGTAAATTACAAAGTGAAGACAGTTTCTTCTTCTTTGCCAGGAGGACAAGGGGAAAAGACAAAAAAAAAAAAAAAAAAACAACGGAAGTGTAATTCCTCAACCCAAGGCGACAGGTGAAAGTAAAACAAACCGGCAATACCTCTGAGGTTTGGCCTCACTCGAGAGGCAGGGGATGGAGAGCCCCTTCTTCCAGGATTCCCACCTTCTCTGTCTGTAAGCTTTGTCTGTCCATTAGCTACAGAGGAGAGTCACAAAGACATCAGCCACCCACCCGGCACCTCTACAAATCTCGGCCAAGGTCGCCCCTGCGGACGGGAAGGAGCGGGGCTGCTGCCGGCACACGTGGGGAGCGGCTTCCATTAAATCCAGAGACAGCACATCCAGCCTGATCACCACCGGCCAAACATTCGACGGGTCCAGCAATCGCTCCCGCTCCCAGCGTAGGTGGAAAGCCCCGGGGTGCACCCTGATGCCTGATGGATATTGAATCATAAAAATAAGTGATTATTTGTGCCTGGCAAAATAATGCAGGAATGAGGTCTCATTAATTATCGTAACCGATGGGCTGGGGCCCAACTGGAGGTACAGACCCCGTAGACATCTTGGCGGTCCAAATCCGGTGCACTTGGATAATTAGCTCATCCATAACTGAACACTTCTGCCCGCACAAAGTTTGTGCTCATTAGTCAAAATCCCATCTTTCCTGACTCCACAGGTTGTTTTAAACAAATTGGTTTTTGCTCAAAGCCTTGTATTCATTTAAAAACGTGCCCTTACACATGGTGTCAAGAGCAGGGACACTTTCAGGAAGACAATTGGAGCTGCTCACTTTCTTCTCTTTAAGGATTTTGCTGCATCTCCAGACGCACTGTGCTTGGCTAGCAGGGCAAAGCGGCCACAGCAGCCTCCCTCCTGGGCAGACCCAAGATGGAGCGTCCCCGCTGGCCCAGCCGAGAAAGACACCCCGTGGGTCCCCGGGGCCCAGTAGCCGTTAGCAGCCCAACCACACTGTCAGCCCCCGGCGCTGGCAGACGCTCCAGGCCCCAGGGATGGACGAGGGCCCCCTCACTCTGCTCCAGCCCCTGTTTCAGCTCAGAAAGGGCACTTTGCAGCCTTCGTTTGGGCTGCAGAATAAAATACAGAGACTGGGGAACTTATACAACAAACAGTTTGGGGGTCTGAGATCAAGGTGCTGGCAGGTTTGGTGTCCGGTGAGGCCCTACTTCCTGGTCAGCAGAAAGTCGCCTTCCCGTGATGTAGTCATATGGCCCTTCCCAGCGTGCACATTGGGCAGCGGGGGAGAGCTCCCCGTCTCTTCCTCTTCTCAAAAGGGCACTGATTCCACCGCAATGGCTGCATCCTCGTGACCTAATTACCTCCCAAAGGTCCCACCTCCAAATACCGTCACATTGGGGGTTAAGGCTTCAACAGAAGAATCTGGAGGGACACAGTTCATAACACAGCCCCCCGCCTTGATATTACATCTGGCAGCTTAATACTTTTGAAACAGGAAGTCTTCTTGGGGTCTGTGTACATTTTTGCTTTTGCTCTTTCTAAATATTTCTTGCTGGGTACAGGATTCTGGGGTTGCCCATTTGGGCTACGTGATCGTGTCTCCTGGCCTAAGCAGCCACTGGCCCAAAACGTGTTGGCCTTGGCCGGCAGCACCCCCTGACTCGTGTTGTTACTGGTCACCCTTCCTGAATCCCTGAGTCCTCACTGAGAACCATGATGATCACCAGGCCACTTTGTAAACACACGAGCAGGATGCTCCCTACGAGACTGCAGGACTCCCCACGATCCTCACGTGTCGGCAGCCTCATCTCAGGACACATATCCCGCTGTGCAATGGTCAGTCAGTGCCCATCGACCTCTCCCCCGCTCCCTGGGGTCCCACCAGCCTCCGCCCACACGATGTGATACCACCTGGGGAGAACACCCCTCCACACCCCTCTGCTGAACAAATGATGGATGAATGAATGAGTGAGTGAGTGAAGAGCCCCAGGGGGGTCTGTGTCTGCTCCCCTGGGCAGTACCCACACCCCCTCCTCAGGAAACGGCACCTGGGTTTTCCTTTGCATTTTCCTTTGCATTTCATGCAGCTGTCCATCCGGTTGGCAAGAAGTGGACCCCCTGGGCCAGCTCGGCCATCCTGACCCCACCAAGGATCTGCACCTTGAGCAGACGATGCCTGAAGGCGGCACCCCGGAGGCTGCTGCCCGACCCACGGGGTCCCAGCCCTTCCTCTCTGTCCTTCTCCCTGCTTCAGCCGCCTCTTCCTTACAAAAGCTAGTGCGCAACCTTCCGATAAATCCCGTCCCCGCCTCCTTCATTTTCTCAGCCAAAGTCGGTGACTTTGCTGCAGCCAGAGAACCATAACTAATCCAGTGCCCCCAAAGTGGACTTAGGGACACCTGGGCCCTACGTGCTGCTTTCTGGGGCTATGACCAGTGGGACCGGCTCCACCTGACCCAGAGCCACCTGCTCAGGTCAGAAACCGTCCCTGACCTCCGGACCCCTGTCACTTCTTCATCCTTCTGGAAGAACGCCCCAGTCTACAAGTGAGGACCTGGGTTTGTCCTCCTGTTCAGTCACTAGCTGCGTGGCTCTGGGCCACTGTGGACCTCTGTTTCTTCATCTGACACACGGGCTCAGCGTCTCCAGGATGTGCTCTGAACCTGTGAAAGTGTTGACACCGCTGGACGGTGCTGCTGTGGCCCTCGGTCCTGGCCACTCGGTGGGCCTGAGGTGGCAGCTGCTCAGTAGCCAGTGCTGGGCTGCATGCAGAGGCAGCGGCTCTCTCTGGGGCTGGGGACAGAGGTACCCAGCAGGACCTGGGGCTGCAGGAGCGGGTCCCCCAGCAGGGCAACGGCCAGGAGCCCTCCACTCTCCCAGCCTGTCCCGGTCCTGCCACAGCTGACCACAGACCATCGGGGGACCAGGGAGCTGAGGCCTGAGCCCCGCGCCACCTCGGGGAATGAAGGACAGTGCAGGGAAGTGGGCGGGGCCGAGGCCGGAGCAGCCACAGCTGGTAACAGTAGCTGTCGTCACCGCTGCTCATGGCGTGTCTGCAGGAACCAGCCCTGTGCTGTGCCCTGTGCACGCACTTTAGTCCCTCCGGGTGTCAGGAAGGTGGGAAGGTGGGGCCCCTGCTGGTCCTCGTTTCTAATGAGGCACCCAGGCCTCGCGAGTTCTCTGAAGGTCACCCAACAGGCTCAGAGGAAAGATCCAGGCCTGGGAGGGTGGACCGGGAGCCTTCACAGGGGACAGGAAGTGGGGGGCACTCCCAGGACGCAAGAACCCCCCTCGCCCACGTGGAAACACCCCGCCCGCCAAGGCCTGACTTCCTCATGCTTTCTACAGAGAGAGAGAGATGGAGAGAGACAGACACAGACAGAGAGACGGGCAGGCAGAGAGGCCGAGCGGAAGGCTCCCCCTCCCAGCGCGAAACGCCCCAGGAATGCACTCAGAGGACACGCGGCCGGGGTCCAGGTGGCAGGACCCCCTTTCCTGCTGCTTTTGTCCCCCGGGCCTGACCCAGCTCAGTGAATGCCCTGCCTCACGCCCGCCCCCTCGAAGGCAGAGGCTGATTCCGAGAAGGACTCCCGTCCGGTGGGCCCCAAGTTCTCTTCCTGATTAGCTTCCATTTCGGGGTCCGGGGGCCGCTCGGGGCCCGGACCCAGCTCTCCGCCCGGCCCGGCCTCCTCTCCGGGTTGTCTTCTGTGATGGGAATTCAGGAGCAGGGCTGAGCCTGACCCCCCAGCCCCGGCTTTCTCCCCATGCCTCCTCGGTGTGGCGCCCGTGAGAGTGAACGCAGCCAACTCAGGACGGCTGTGTGCAGCCCCATCACCCTGTTTCCGCGGCCATCGCCCCTAAGGCAGGGCTCCTCCGGCACCAGAGTGTGAACTCGCCCGTGAGATCCCATCACCAGCAGCTCCCAGCTCACGGAGCAGGGATCGCAGGTCACGGAAGCACCCAGCTCCGTCTCAGAGACAGGCCGGCAGCGACAAGCAGGGGCAGCCCCTGGGGCGGACTGGCGTCAGGAAGGTCCCGCAAGGCCCCCTCTTGTCCAGGGAAGAGTGGCCCCGGACTCCCCCCAGGACCCACATCTGTTCCATCCTCCATCTCCTAAGGCCTCCCGTGGTCGGCACTGCGTCAGGCCCTGCCGTACGGCAGGGTGAGGCATAGGTAAGGCCACCACCGTCAGCAGGCTAGATGCGTGAGTGAGAGGCGGGGGGCAAAATGAAGTAGGGGTAGTTTCCCAGCTGCAGTAACAAACTCCTGCAAATTGACTGCCTTCAAATACAACGGGTTTGTTCTCTTCTGGTTCTGGAGGTCAGACGTCTGCAATTAGTCCTGGGGGCTCAAATCAGGCATCAGCAGGGCTGCGTTCCTTCGAGAGCATCCAGGGGAGAATCATTTCCCTCCTGCACAGGTGAGGGCTCCCGTGGTCCAGTGTAGACCCTGGCCTCGCACTCCCAGCAGGGTGATCGTCCCAAAAGATCCCCCAGACGTGGCAACCCCAGCGTTGCCCCGGGTGCCTCTCTCCCAGCCTGTTCTAGCATCTCAAAGAGCAAAGGATGAAATTCAGTGAGAGCATACGGAGCGTTCACCAGGTGGCAAACGGTCTAGACAGGTAAACAGTCCTGGAAATCCACATCCACCCAGCTAGGGACGCAGCTCCCCCACCTGGAACCCAGACCCTCCATCAACCCAACCCCCGGCCTGCTGCTCTTCTCATGAGCCGTCCCTGCTTCTCCAGCCCCGGTTTAGCTCCATCACCTGCTCCAGACCCCTCCCGAAGGCCCTCCTGGTCCAGGAGCCAGTGTGAGCTCGCCTCTCCGCACCCCTGGTACACGTCTGGGAGCTGCCCTCTGCTACCCGCCCCCCCCACCCCCCCGGAAGTCCCTTCTTCCCACTTCCTGCAGAGCAAGGTGGGCTCTTCCTGCAGGAAGATGAAATCCAGCCGGAGAGGTCCTGACTCACTCATCCTAAAGGATGGTTCACAGCCACACGGGGCGGGGCGTGAGCCAAAGTGTGAGAGGGAAGGGAACGCTGGCACTCAGGGCCCGGGGCCAGATCAGCCCGACGGGCAGTGGTGTCTGCCTCGCGGAGCAGCCCGACCAGGGGCCAAACACCTGGACCCGGAGAGCTGCTCTCTCCCCTTTCCTCGCCCCCAATACCCCCAGCATACCCTCAACACTGATTTTAACTGTTTCATAAAATTTAGGTGTTGACACAGCACCCAGCGTCTGGGGAAACAGAGCCAGGTCAACCATTTGTCAAGTGAGTTCTTAATTTGAGGTGGGGAGAGTCCAGACCCTTTAGGAAGTCTCATGAAATCTAAGCATCTCCACAGCTGAGGCCCCTACAAGGCAGACTTTGCGGTCAGCTCTGCAACACAGGCCCCAGCAGCTCAGGTGAAGGACCCCGAGGTTGGCAACTGGTTTCTTGATCCAGACCAGAACCTTCCTTCCCCCACCCCCCAGGCCCCTTTCCCCAGACGCCAGCCCGGCCTGGCTGTCTTGAGGGTGCGACACAAAGCTCCCCAGATCCACGTGTCCTCCAGGGTCCAGGGAGCGCTACACCCCTCTCACCCCCAGGAAGACCCCTGGGCTCGTCCAGCTCCAGCCGCTGCCCTGCTGGGCCATGGTCCTGAGCGGTCCCTCGGCTTCCTTCTGGGAGGACAGTGGGAGAAGCTGGGGTTCCCATGGACCCCTAGAGTCTGCGAAACGCCTGAGCAGGAGGGCACCAGGGTGGACATGGCACAAAGCCAGGTGGTCCTGAAAGAATCTTTGGCCTCCCTGGGCCCCCATTCCAGTGGCGCAAAGCAGAAAGTGTCGCCCAGACCACGGCTCAAGGTGTGGGAGACGTTTCTAACCGGCCGAGTTACCCAAAGGCAGGCTGACCTCCGGTCCCTGCAGGGGGTGACACTGAAGCCATCTGCGTTTGTGGTTCAGGGACTGGGGACGGGTGCCTGGGTGTCCACAGAGCCCTGTGGGCGACACAACATTGCCGAGCCCCTCCTCCCATCACACCCGCTTCTCTGAGCTCAGGGCAACAGGGCACCAGCCTGCTCAGCATCACCACCTCCCCTAGAGCGGAGCCCAAACAGCCGAGCCAGGGCCGTGCGACCCACCACGACAGCCAACACGTCCCCAGGCCCGGCCCCGCCTCCCCGGCCCCGTCACCCTCAGCCCGGTTCTCTGGAGAAAGGCCTCAAGGGTCCCGAATGTGTCAAGCCCGTGCACAGGAGAAGAAAAATAACCCCGTGATGGACCTTTCGGTTCTAACAGGAAACGGTGCTGAGGAACGAGGGGCTGTGTTGCTACCGTCCCCACGTCATTTACAGGGACGGCCCCATAATCAGAAGCAAAATGTCTATTTTCAGCTCCGGATTCTAACGAGTGAATATATTACAATAACTTTTTTTAAAAAAAATCAATGCGCATCAATTCAATTTTCAAGTTAATTGCCTTGCGAACGGCAGTGGCGGGAGAGCCCTGGCAGCTACATTACGCCTCTGATTTATGCAGAGCGGGTAGCAAATAACTCACCCGCTGTTTGTTTGTTTCTGCCAGAAAGTGGAGGAAGTTGGGAGCGAAAGCCTCCCTGCCCAGCACACCTGCCCTGGCAAGAGGTGAAGGCAGGTGAGGCAGGTGAGGGTAGGCCCTGGCAGGGCTGGGGGCACTCGGGGACCAGGCATGCTCATCACAGCGAGAATGGACGAGGGGGTACCTGCTGGACCACAGTGACCAGGGGCAGACGGGCCCCGGGGCAGCACCTGCGCTCTGTAGCCTCAGCTGCCCCACCTCGAAGGTAAGGGATGGTGACCCCCAAGGGCATCGCGTCTGCAGGGACCGACAATGCCACACGTCACCGTCATCATCATTGTCACCTCATTACCACCTTTACTAAATCATTATTATAATTTCTAAATAATGATAGCTGTCCCCCTGCCAAGGAGTCATTCAATTCAAATGAAGTCACGTACTGAGGCACTGCCAAATTTACTTAAGCAAATCACATCGTCCCCTCAAGGGCCGCCAGGCAGTAAGGAAAGTATTCCTGACAGACCGTCCCTGAGAATCAGGTTCGCCCAGCAGGACAGGTACCCCTTACTCTCCTGGGAACAGGGCATCCTCCTCTTGAGGCGATGTCTGTCCCCCCAGCTGGAGGCTCACCATCCGTGGGTCCAGAAGGGGAGGAGACAGGTGCCCCGGCTGGCACAACTGCGGGCCTCTCCACACGCCTATCCTGACCAGGGGCTCACCCCTACCTCCGGCCAAGGGCACCGTGTAGGCGAGGTGGGGGGCAGGGCGCAAGACAGGAGCCAGCCCTACGTGGGCGCCTGTGCAGTCTTCCCCTATGGCCCCCAAGGGGTCGCCCGCAGAAGCTGGTTACCTGAGCTGCCAGCAGCTGTTTCTGAAAACCCTGCCATCATCTCCCTGAGTGGCGGGGGCCCAGACCAGGCTCCCGCATCCTTACCAGCGTCCATTCCGTGCCTGGTTTCACGCTGACCCCCTCCCCGTCTCCCGCCCACCAGTGAGGACACTGACCCCCCTAAGCCAGGCAGCAAGCAAGGTACCCGTGCCACCAAGACCACGGTCCGAACCGTGACCCTGGACAGCCCACCTCTCAGGACGGCCTCCAGCGTGGTCACCTGCCAACCAAAATCTCACCCCTGCCAAGCAAAGCCCATGGCAGTGGTCTGTCATTTTGGTGATCCTGGATGGAACCCAGATGTCCAGTGTCACTGATTTATAAGGAAACGAGCGGTCATCGGAGGTGGAGGGGGTGGACTGGAGAGATGCTGAGCCCTCCTCTCTGCCTGCTGCCCTCCAAGCCACGGGGAATCGGCAGCCGGACCCCAGGCTGAGCCGAAGGGGAAGGTCTGCTGGCCGTGACTCCGGGGGAAGCCTCTCCCCTCCATCCCTGAGAGCCGCGCCCAGAAACAGCATCTGGACAACGTCAGCCCCACCTGCCAGCACCAATCCTGCCTCCACGCGGTCAAACCTACCTGGATTTAATTGGTGGCTTGGGGAAGCCTCAGAAACCCAGGGACAAACATCTGATTCAAGCACGGCAGGGCTGAGAGGAGGACTGGGCTTTTGCATAAGTGTCTAACATCTGGCCGGTTAATTATTTATTAAAGGGTAATGAGGTTTAAGCCAAATGATTACTTCCAACTGGATGCACCTCTAAGTCAGTTCAGCCAGCGCAGAAGCATCCTGCTCCCGGGCTTGGCTCCTAGCCTGCCCATGCGGTCAGACCCTGGCCCGTCCTGCTGGCTTGACTTGACTGTGGCACTGAAGATGAGAAGAGAGAGAGAGGGAGAGAGGGAGGGAGGGAGAGGGAGAGAGCTGCTCAGGGGGTGTCGCCCTCACTGGCCCACGATCGCGTTATGACGCCCAAAGCCCCAGAAGTGCTCATCAGCACCAAAGACTCTGGTCTGCTCTGCTACCAAACCGCGAAACCACAAAGGCTGGCGTGGGTGGGGGGTGGATCTTCCCAGGTCTCCCCAGGTGCACATTCAGGGCATCACCCAGCTGCCACGTCTCTAGGTCCCTGCCGTGGGCACCCACAGACCAGTGAGAGATACAGTGGTCTGTGCCCTGGCGGGTCTCATGGAGAGGGGTAGGGGTGAAATTCAAATGCCCCCTGTAAGCTCGGAGCCTGAACCGAGACCCATGTCACCATTTCTGTCCTCCTCCTCAGCATCCAGTGACAGCCCCGCCCTCAGAGCTCACCTGCACTCTGACAGGGACAGACAGGTGAGGAGGGAACTGTGGTCTCACACAGTGAACACGAGGGTGGGGCACAGGTGGGGACTCCAGAACTTAACCCATGCAGGGAGCCAGGGAATGCTCCCCAAGGAGGGGGTATTCCGTCTACAACTTAAAAGAAGTGTATGAGTTGGCCAGGCAGGGGTTGCTTGGGGAGTCCAGGGAATAGGAAGGGAGGTATAACAGGCAACTGCCAGAAGTTTGCTGTTCAGAACACAGAGGTGGGGGAGGAGGGGCTGAAGGCGCAGAGTATGAAAAGATGGGAATGAGATGACAAACAGGAGACATGTAAGAAACTTGGAGAATTTCCTGAGAGCAATGTGGTTTAAAACCAGAAGTGACACTATTACAGCAGGGGCATTAAGAAAAGGCTTTTGAAGGATGAGTAGGAGTTCCCAAGAAGAACACTATGAGGTTTAACATTCCAGGAAGAGGAGGCAGAATGCACAAAGATGGAGGTTTATAAAAAAGCATGAGAGCTTTAGAGGGGCTGAGGTTGGGTGGGCTCAGAGAACTGCCAGAGAAATGGCTGAGAAGGAGGCGGGGTAGTGAGGGGCATTGAACGCCAGGCTCAGGAGCTCAGGTCCCCACCTGAGGGAAGTGGGAGATGAGCAGAGGAGTTTGTGGCATGGAGGTTTTTTAGCTGGAGTTTCATGCTCGTCTTTGCGTGTTAAAAAGATGAAGCCAGGGCTTCCCTGGTGGCGCAGTGGTTGAGGGTCCGCCTGCCGATGCAGGGGACATGGGTTCGTGCCCCAGTCCGGGAAGATCCCACATGCCGCAGAGCGGCTGGGCCCGTGAGCCATGGCCGCTGGGCCTGCCGCGGAGCGGCTGGGCCCGTGAGCCATGGCCGCTGAGCGTGGGCGTCCGGATCCTGTGCTCCTCAACGGGAGAGGCCACGGCAGGGGGAGGCCCGCGTACCGCAAAAAAAAAAAAAAAAGATGAAGCCGGTGGTCATGTGGGAAATGAACTTGGCATTGGCGAGTGCAGGTTATACAATAGTCCGGAAGAGATGAAAAGGGCCTGAGAACAAACCTACTTTTAAATGTGTAGCTTTATATTTATTTATTTTTTTCCTTAAACACCAAAACAGCACAGAAAGAAACACAGAAGGAAATCAAAATTCCCCATAACTGCACCACCGAGACATAACCACTGTTGGCGTTTTGTTGTTTATCCTTCCAGCCTTTGGTCCTATGAGAAAATACAGTTTTACAAAACCTGTTCGTATGGAACCTGAATGTATCCTAACCGACTTGTTCACTTAATATGGTCTGAAAATATAACGAACATCTCTCCGTAGTCCCTCATGAAAACCCCTAGTGTCCTTAAGGAATGTTGCAGTATTTTAAACGTTGGGGTGAGCACCCTGGAATCTTGGTGCACATCTCCGACAATTTCTCAGAATAAAATATCACGACAGCAGACTGCCGGGTCCTGGAGTAGGACATGGACAGCTTCCGATGCTGGCCGCTAAGCTTCCCGAGGACGGCTGCCCCGTCACCGCCACCCGTGTTCTAGAACTGCCTGTTCCGAGCATCCTCGTGATACCTGAGTATCGTTGGCGGCTGTTGGCTGCCAGTTTGGTAAACAAAAAACCTGCATCCCATCGCAACGCACACGTCTCTCTACGGCGAGCTCACCCCTTTCTTGTGGCTCCTTGATGGGCTGTAAGTCCAGGTTGGTGCATCAGCCCTCCTCCCCTTCATGTCTCAGGGGCCCTACTCGTGCCATTGCCCCCCTGGCGCACTCGTCCTGCCCCATCACAGGGCTGGAGAGACCACCCTAACCGTTCGAACGGCGCTGGCTTCTCCCCCCAAACCCACCGCCGATCTCTGTTCCAGACCCCGATTTGTTTCAGACTCCCCAGCCGCACCGCCACACCAGACCACGTGCTCCAGGGGGCCTTACACCGGGGCTTAAAGGGGGACCCTGCGCGCAGTAGGTGCTCAGGAAAGATTTTGGAGGAAAAGGATTGAGCCAGTGAGTGAATGAAATGGATATTTGTCCTTTTTCCTTCGGGCTGTAAAGACCTCTCTATGTTGACTCTCTCCATGTGTAAGAAAAAGGCTGTCTCAGGAGCCTGCTCTCCTGGAGTCACCTTCCAGCTGCTCTCTCTTCAGAGGCCGGTGGGCAGCCTGGCAGACACCGCCCACCCACACACACCCACCTTTGCTGTCTCTCCCTCCCTTTTTCTCACTCGATTTGCCTCTTTCTCTCTCTCTCTCTCTCCCTCCCTCCTCCTTTTCTCCAATTTTCCCCGTTCCCTCCTCCATGAGGCCCTAGCCCCTGTGTCGAGGCTCTGCCCAGACCCCGCCCTGTGAGCAGTGGTCTGGGCCCCCCGTGGGTCAGCCGAGGCTGCCGCAGCCCAGCCAGGGCCCCCTCTGCCCACTAGACACTGTGGTCCGACCACTGCCCTGGCCAGTTCCCCATGAGCCCACTCCCGGGCGTCCTTTCTGGAAGGGTGGCCGGCCAGGCACTGATTGGAAACCGAGCTCCACCGAGAAACCATTGTGATTCGTGATTTAACCCAAACTCCGTACATTAACCGTGGGCCCCGTGCGGGGCAATTATGAAATGACGGTGCGTCCATGAGCAATTGACTTTAAAGCAAAGGGGACTGAAATTCCTTGATGTGCGATAAATGCTCCCGGGGAGGAAGGACCCCAGTTCCCAGCACAGGAGTGAGCGGCCCTGGGCAGGGCTCGCACCAGGCCTGCCTGAGCCTCCGAGCGGCTGGAACCGGAGCCCGAGGCGCCTAGGAAGCTGTCTGCACACAGAGATCATCTCTGCGCTCATTTTCGCTCATCCCAGCAAAAACCACAGACCAGAAAAGCCCCTTCTGATCCCCGGCCAGCACCAAGGGACCCCTGGGCCCAGACGGACGGGAAGGTGAGGCAGGCTCTTGTTCGCGGAGACACGGTCCGGAGGGCCAGAAGCTGCTGGGGAAATTGCAGTGTGTGTCGGCTTATTACCACTCTCATGTCACCTATCAATCAGAGACACTTAGTTCCCCAGCGGCGGCTCAGACCCCCTCCCCACAGCCACTGGGGAGGACGAGGGAGTCCAGGACAGTTTTCTCATCTTTCCCTGGAGAAGTCGAAAGTTACCCTCTGATGAGGAGGTCCTGTCCCCCAGCAGACTTGCCACTGAGGCTCTGCATTAAGTCCCAGCAAACAGCTGTTCTGGAACTTTCCATGACAGTCCCTTGGAGGAAAGGTATAAATTGTAGCCCTGCCTTCCCTGAAGCCAAGGCTCCGACTGCACGGAAGGCAATGCCCGGTCACCTGCTTATGACGGCCCGGATGCTGCCTGGGCCCCTAGAGCATCTCCAGGTCCCGAAAGTTTATGGACTGGTGATTCCATCTCCCCTCCCACAAAAGGGAAAAGAGGACGCCCCTGGAGTCTCCTGTCAGTGTCGACTGGCCTCTCTCCCTCTCTCGAGATGCCTGGTGTGCAGCTGACATGGGGAAAACGTAGATGTGATTTAATAAGTGCGGCCGCATGCGGATGTGTGCCCGCAGAGGCGCAGGGCGTCCCGGCCTCCAAAGAGAGCCTTGCAGTCTGCAACCCTGCCGGGCTCAGAAAGGGCTCGTGAGGCAGCAGTTCATTTGCAGCTGGCAAAATGTAATTTCCTGGTTTGGAGGCTCGAGCCCTAGAACTGAACATTTGTCTTGGGCACCTCACGAGGCTACGAATGTCTGAGCTGAGCTGATCGCCTGCCGGCGGGAGAGGGAGCGGCCTGGTGGGAGCCTGCTGGCCCCAGGCAGGAAGGATGGCCACCCACCGAGGGCAGGAGCTGGGCCTTGAGGATGCTCAAAAAGCATCCGCCACTCCGCTCTCCACGGTCCCTCCTGTGGGGATGGCTTCCCAGGCTGGTTCCTGCCGCCCTGTCCCTCCACTCTGTATCACTGGGTGATGCTTGGGGAGGGTACGCAAAACCCGCTTTGGCTTAACTCAGCATAATGAGGAAGGCGGACCCGCTGCAAATGTAATCATGCTGCTCAGTTCAAATCCAGCTACCACTGACCTTTGGCTTCCCCACTCTTCGAGATCCTCCAAGCTATCACCTTCCTCCCTCCCTGTAGATCCTTCAGACCCTGGAATGCGGCCGCATCTAGGGAAGCCCTCGCCTTCCTGTTGCAGAGGCCCTCCTCCCTCTTCTTGCCAGCTGCTCCCCACTCTCTCTGCCTCTCCCCCGCCTCCCCCTCCTCCCCCTCCCCCGCCT
>NC_041216.1:29828823-29850665 GCF_002837175.3 Physeter macrocephalus
CCCCCTCCCCTTCCCCACCTCCCCCTCCACCTCTTCCTCTCTCCCGCCCCAGTTCCTGCCTGGTCCAGATGATGATTCAGGAAACACACCCACATCAAAACCTTCATGCTCCAGCCCCACCCTGACCCAGGCTCCACGCAGGGAAATAGAACCAGGCTCTGAGCAGGGACATGGCAGGACTGAGCCTCTGCCCCCAAGCCCAGCTCCCACAGAGCAACCCCCCAGCAGCTCCCAGTCCCCCAAAGGAAAATAGCGGGAGCCAAAACTAGCTGGGAGGTGCTAACGCACATCCTCTGTGAATTCGTTTGCCATAAAATATCATTAGATCTTGGTCTCTTGAAGAATTATGAGCCCAGCGAGGGCTGTATGTGGCACTGAGGGAGGCTCAGCTGAGGGTGGAGGAATATTCGGGGGCCGGTGGAGAACATCACCTGAGATGAACCGTCAGCAGCTCCTGGGCAGGGAGAAGGGGCTGCCCCTCGTGTCACCAGAAGCCTGGTGCCCAGGGTAAGGGAGGGAGGGAAGGTCCCACACGTGACCTCAGCCCCTCAGGAATCACTGGCCATGGGTGGCACGTGACTGTAACTCAGACGTCAGCTGGGGTCTCCTTGCCCTTTTATGTGCAAACAAAATGAACTTGAAGCCCTAGTCATGCTCCTGGGAAAGCTCAATGCCCTCCCCATGTTCCTGCAGATTACAGAGAGGTCCCACCTGCTCAGACGTCGGAGCTGAAAAAGGAGAAGGCCTGGACCCCAGAGTCCCTCTGCAGAGGGGAGCTCCCGCCCCTGCACAGCACCTGGTCCCTCACTCACATCTGTGGGTACGCCTCTGACCCTACCCCGTCATCAACACGCATGGAAAGAAAGGCCCTCCTCGGCCTCCCCACAGGAAGTCACGTGAGGCCTGTGTGTGTAGAAAACTTGGCTTAAGTTTTGGATGGACAGAGCTTAACACAGACAGCTCAGAGACAGGTGTTAGACCTCCAGGGCCTCCTAACCCAACCCCGTCTCTCTTTTGCTCTTGTCTCTGCTCTCACCCCACCCAGAATTCCCGGTCCTTTTTAAAGACTGTCTGTCCTCTCTCCGGGCCCTTGGGAATCCACCCTCCACCTCCAGCAGTGCAGGCAGGGACTGTCCCAAATAAAGACCGTTCCCTCCCGGAAAGGAATTCTGTTGCCAACTATTAAAATGATGCTTTATTTTTTACTCTGTTCCCTATTCAAGATGTAAAACTGCCCACATTCAGAATCTATCATAGAAGAGTTTCTCCAAGCTAGGCTCTCGGAGATGGGTGGGCTTCTAGAGTCTTCCATCGGCCCACCCTGTGCGAGGCTCTGGGAGTCTGGGGAGCAGAGGATGTCTCGTCTGTGATCCTGCAACAGCCTAGCTGCGTATCTGCTGCTTCCTCAAGCCCTCCTCACCTGCTGCCCTGGTCAACGTCTCCTGATCCTACAAGACATGGCTGAAGGGACACCTCCCCTGGGGAGGTACCCCCATCCCTTCCATGTGTTGTCACTTCTGTCCATTCACCTGTCATGCTCTGCAGTAGCCATGGGGTTATAGGTCTCTCTGCTCTTCTGGTCTACCAGACCCTGGAGGGAAAGGGAGAGAAACGAGGGGATCCCAGGAGGGACGGTTTCTTATCTGTCCACCCACAGAGCCTGGGTTTGTTAGCCGGATGGACAGCATCACACAGTGAATACAGTAGCGTGGCCAGGTCGCCCTCCCAGAAAACAAGCAAAGGCCTATGCCTGTGTGCCTTGTCGGGAAAGCATGAGGGGGGGCACTCTGTAAGGGCCAGAGGTCACATGGCACAGCCCATCATCAACCTACGCCTGGCTAACTCCCACATTCGATCCCAAATCTAGAACCAGGACTTCCACTCAAAGTCAAGGGTGCTCTCTCACTCAAGTGTGGCAAAGACACCTGTTCTCACTAATAACCATGTGCCCCTATGTCTCTGTGCCTTTGCAGTTAGAGACCATATAGCTATTCTTGCCAGTGGGCTGTGAGCAGAAGTGATGCCACTTCCAGGAGGAAGCATTTAAAAGCTGGCAGACAATCCTCCAGCTCTCTCTTCCCCTGATGTAGGCGGCCGTGGTGTCCTCACATTAAGATCAACCAGGAATGGAAAAGGGCTGGAGCCCTGAGTCACGCTATGGAGGAGAGATGCCCTGGGGAGTTGTCTGGGTCCATGGCAAATTAAAGTGCGTGAGAAATAAACCGTAGCTGTGTTAAACCCCTAGGATGTGGGGATCATTTGTTACTGCAGCATAGCAAGTCTATACAGAGTAGCATATGTGGGTTAAGTCCCTGGGCAGAGCTAGTTTTCCAGTCTTTCTGGCCCAAGACAGAATCTGGTTCTCACTGTGTCCCAGACAAAGCAGCGTTAGCAAAAGGAAAGCCCCAGTGAGCCTGGGAAGGGCCAGAGAGGAGGGACCCTCTTTCCCAGGCCTCATGGACGAAGAGGTGGGCAGGCAACTCAGTAGGGAAGGATCTTCAGAGCCCTGAGCCCTGTTCATCTTTACATCCATCAGTAAGGTTTGCTCAAGCCTGCTTCTCTGAGGCCACCCACCCCGGGATCCAGGCTTTGCCATCAGTTCAGACTCCAGAGCCTGCAGTTGATGGGTGAGGGTCCTGCCCCGACAAGGCATGTCCACCTAAGAGAGGAGCTCTGCCCTCCTGCAGCTGCCCTTTCCCTTGCATAGGCAGGCCCAGCCCAGATTCTCCATCCACATATAGCTGTGGGATCCCAGGCAAGATGCCCAACTTCTGGGGGCCTGGTTCCTGCTTCTGTCAAAGGGGGAAAATGTGTTCCTCAAGGGGCGATGGGGGTGAAGCCAGGTAATGGGGTAGGCACATAATAGGTGCTCAATACGGGATAGTGTACAAGGGCCACAGGAGTATGTGCATATGCACACACCCGCACACTCACACACCTGCATGCACACCTTGGGAATCTGCCCTTCTCGGAAGAGGTCGCCCCGTATTCCATGGGACCCTGCCACCACTTCAGCTGACTGTACGGAAGTGGACGCCTGACCCACGCTGGGCCAGTAAGGGTCCCCCCAAGAATCAGGACTTTGGACACAGAGAGACAGCACTGGTAAGAGAGGCCACCCAGGCTCGGGGCTCCGAGAAGCCAAGAGAAGAGATAGTGCTGCTGCAGTGGAGAGAAACGGGGTGCAGCTGGGACCTCCCCCCAACTTTCCCCAAGGCCGTGCCTCGGAAGCCTTGAGCCTGCCTTAGCGAGACCATAGCTGGTTCTGGCTCTGCTGGCCTGAATGCTGTCTGCTCCTGCCACAAACACACCCTGACCCAGGCAAACAGGACCTGGTCAGTTTCCTCCCAATCTCCCAGTTGAGGGCGTGTTCCCCTGCCACAGCCCCCCATTACAGCCAGCATCCCTGGAGGGCCAGATTTTCTTGTCTTTATTTTAGAAACTAGATTTGATACCATGCAAGACACATCCCCAAACACGCACAGGCCATTCAATCAGGGCCACTGACCTGTCCTCACCTCCAAACCCAAATGTCCTCACCTCCAACCCAAACCTGGATGCCAGCTCCTTCCAGAAGGACTAAGAAAGAAAATGCCCCTCGTGTTTAGGATCACTGGCTGCATTTCACTGCCCATATGCCCACATCCTCTGTCCTCTGAGCCCAGCGTCACCCTCACATACACATCCAGGCCCAGGAGCCCGAAGAGGATGAGTGAGCGGGGGGAGGCATCCAGAGGCCAAGAGCCAAGTCTGAGTTATGCGAGCACCCCTGCTCCCTTGACTCTAAAGCCCCAAGCACCAGCCCCAGGGGGTCCCCACAGGGACCCTGCCCACCAGCAGCGACCCCCAGTTTAGGCTGCTGCTCTCAGCTATGTTATCAGGGCTCTGGGGTGGGCCAGAGCGGCCAACCCAGCCTGGGAGCCACAGTGGAGGCCAAATGGCTGAACATAGCAGCCCCGGAGTAGCAGCCTGGCTGGGCCCACAAGGACAAACTACAGATGACCCCAGGCCGCAGCCTGCCCAGCGACTAGAGGTGCCGTGCTGTTGGCAGGGACCAGGGCAGGAAGGGGCCTCAGATGGGCCGTGACTTCCTAGGATGCCAGTGGCGATGCAGCTCCTAATTTGTCCTCTTCTCCAGACCTCTCTCCCCAGGAGTTTTCTCACTGCCCTCCCAGCAACCCCGGGGGTGGATGAGGTCTTAGCACGTGGAAACTGAGCCAAGGAAGATCCTGCAACACAGCCACGCGCTGAATCAGGTGTCCTGATTTCTGACCCTGCGCTGTTCCATTCAACGTGGGTCCCCACCTGTGTCCCCAGGGAATTCTACAGGAAGGATGAAGCCACTGGCAGACAGACCCTCAGCCTGCTTTCAGGAGGGTACCTGGCTGACCTGGGTCACTTAATACACAAACAATGGTGCGGAGACGGTGGGTGGTAGAAACGCGAAAACCCCAGGAGTCCACCCAAGTCCTCCCAGGAATGACCCTGGGAGAAGGGTCCCAGCCACATGAAAGACCACTGTCCCAGGCTGTGCCACAGGCAGTGCTGGGGTCCCCGCTGAGGAGCTGCTGGTTCGACTCAGAAGAACACAGGCTGTTTCTACTGCCACAGCCGGACCCAGCTTCACAGAGAGTAGAGGCTGCAGGGTCTGCAGCCGTGGGCCTCAGGGCTGGCTGCTCTGTGCTGGGGCCAAGATGACTCAGACACTCCGGGGTTGGCATGGGCTTCCTGGCCCAAGTCCACCCCCTCCTTGATGTGGACAGAAGACACCAGCCTGCACCCCGACCAGCTCTGCCCTTTCTTGTCTGGCTGCAAACAGACCCAGCCGGTCACAGAGCCCTGCCCTGCCAGCCGGTGTCCCCAGGGCTGCTGGAACCAAGCACCACAGACCAGAGGCCTTAAAACAACAGGACTTCATCCTCCCCCAGTCTGGAGGCCAGAGGTCTGAGATCAAGGTGTGGTCACGGGTGGTTCCTTCTAGAGGCTTGGAGGGACCTGCTCCAGGCGTCTCCCCGCTTCTGGGGAATTTTGGCTCTCCTTGGCTGGCAGCTGCATCATTCCACTCTCTGCCCCCATCACCACCTGGCCTTCTCCCTGTCTGTGTCTCCAAATCTCCCTCTTCTTATAAGGACACTGGTCACTGGATTATGGCCCACCCTGACCCAGTATGAACAGCCTCGTCTCAACTTGATGACATCTGCAAAGAGCCTGTTTCCAAATAAGGTCCCAGTCACAGGTGCCAGGGTTAGGATTTGGACGTATCTTTTTGGCGGAGGCAGCTCAACCCACAGCACTGTGTGTGTGGAGAGCACCAATGTGTAGGAGATCCGGCCCTGCGGTGTGTCTATGCCGGGAAACAGCATGGCCCAGCTCACCCCTGGGTGAGACCAGGGCAAAGGGATGCTCAGGGCTGGAACAGACCATGCGCTCGGCAGAACTGATGAGGGCCTACACCCTGCTGGTGTCCACTCAGCCCACAGCCCCTGGTCTAGACTCTGCCCGAGGTGGATGACCTGAAAGAGACATTCACTCCACAGGTATTTACTGAGAAACTGCTATGAGCTGGGGACTTGTTCTAAGGTCAGAAGTTGGAGCAGAGAGCAGGAGACCCTGCCCCCATGAGGCTGACATTCTGATAGAGAGAGTCAGTAAACTCAATGAAATACCAAAATGTGACTGAGTTTTTAAATCAGCAGAACAGTGAAGTGAGTTGAGGGCTGGAAAACTGTGGGGCCGAAAAAGTCTCTCCCAGGTTTCATTTGAGAAGGGACCTCCCCTCCACCTCCCATCACAACCCAAGGTGAGCCGCCCAAATGTCCCCAGAGTCCTCCAGCTTCTGTTTCTGGAGTCACCCTGTCCTTCAATCATTAAATAAAAATAGGCCTAAATCCCTGTCCAACACGTGAGGAATCCAGCTCCCTCCCAATCTCAGGGATCTTTTCTTAGTGGGGGGCTGGCAAATTTCTCCTGGCTCCATCTTCCTGTTCCCCGTATATTCGCCACCTCCATTTTCAGTTCCTTGCTGGCGTGCAAGGTACCTGTTGCACCTCAGGCCCCCCAACCCTGGACTCACTCGATTCCAGTGCACCCAAAGCTCCACCCACCCAAGGCTGTAGGAGCTGTGGCCTCGCTAAGGGTGCCTAGGGTGCCAAGTGACATCCCAGCCCACCCAGCCCCGGGCTTACCCCTAGTATTGGACGTCCCTGGCATGAGGACCGACGTGGCCAGAACATCCAGATGTTCCCCCTGGTACGTCTTCCCGAGATGCTCCAGCCTATAGCCCAGAACTGGGCTCCTCTTTCTCTCACGTACTCTCTCTCCCTTCATTTATCAACTCCATTTTCTCTTCCAGGCCCAACTTCAACCTGCATCTTTACCACTGCTGTCACCTGCATTAACCTGCACCCCATTCCTGCTCCTATTATTGGGTAGCACACAATCCAATGCTCCCAAGCATGCCCTGTGGTGTAGGGTGCATGAACTCAACTTTCAGAACCAAGAGCCCATCAAGTCATTTTACTAAATAAAAGACTGATTCTCAACAGTATAAGAAAAGTGCAGGCCAATATCTCACAAAACTTGACACAAAAATCTTCAACAAAATATTAGCAAATTGCATCTAGTAACATGTAAAAGGAATATCCTGGGAATTAAGGTTGGTTCAATATTCAAAAATCCATCACTATAATCCACCACATTAACATTCTAAACTTTAAAACCCATACAATCATATCAATTGATACAGAAAACATTTGACAAAATTCAACATCCATTCATGACAAAGACTCTCAGTAAAGTACAAATAGAAGGGAACTTCTTCAACCTGATAAAGCACATCTGCAAAGCTGTAGCTAACATCATACTCAATCATGAAAGACTGAATGCTTTCTCCCTAAGATCAGGAACAAGGCAAGGATGTCTATTCTCACCACTCCTGTTCAACATTGTACTAGAAATACTAGCTATAGCAATAAGGCAAGAAAAAGAAATAGAAACCTAGAGGGAAGGCAATGTGAAGACACAGGGGGAAGAAGGTCATCTACAAGCCAAAGAGAGAAGTCTTAGAAGATACAACCCTGCCAACATCTTGATCTTGGACTTCCAGCCTCCAGCATTATGAGAGAATAAATTTCTCCTGCTTAAGCCAAAAAAGAAATTTAAAAGGAAAGAAAAGAAAAGAAATAAAATACATGCAGATTGAAAAGGAAGAAATAAAACTGCTTCTATTTGCAGACAACATGACTGGCCTACATGGAATGTACCAGGAATCTACAAAAAAAAAAAAAAAAACACCACACACACACACACACACACACACACACACACACAGACTCCTAGAATGAATAAATGAGTTTAGCAAGGTTGCAGGAAACAGTCAACACACACACACACACACACACACACACACACACACACAATCAATATCTTTATATAACAGCAATGAACATGTGAAAACTAAAATTTTTAAAGTCAATACCATTTATAATAGATAGCACAAAAAATTAGTAAAATTAAGTGTAATGTAACAAAACAAATCTGTATACTTAAACCTACAGATATTGTTGAAAGAAACCAAAGAAGCCTACATAAACAGGAAGACATACCATGTTCTGGACTGGAAGACAGTAAAGATGTCAATTCTCCCCAAATTGATCTATAACTTTAATTCAATTTCCATCAAAATCCCAGCAGGATTTTTTTGTAGATATAGACAAACTGGTTATACTGGGTTGGCCAAAAAGTTCATTTGGGTTTCTTACAGAAAAACCTGAATGAACTTTTTGGCCAACCCAATAAAATTGATATGGAAAAGTGAAGGAACTAAAATAACTAAAACAATTTAGAAAAAGAAATGTGAAGGATCACTATTCCAGTATTAAGGCTTAAGTTACAGGAATCTAGGCTGTGTGGTGTTAGCAAAGAGACAGACACATAGATTGGTGAGACTGATCTGAGACTACAGAATTAAACCCACACAAGTATAACTTTGAAAAAGTCATACAAGAAGTTCAGTGGAGAAAGGGTAGTCTTTTCAACAAATGGTGTTGGAAAAATTAGTCATCCTTAGGAAAAAAAAAAACTGAACCTTGACCTAAACCTCACCTTTGTACAAAAATTAACTCAAATGGATCATAAATCTAAATGTAAATCTTAAAACTATAAACTTTCAGAAGAAAACATAGGAGAAAAATCTTCATGACTTAAGGTTAGGCTGAGAGTTAGATGTGACACCAAAATGTGTTCTGTAAAAGAAAAAATCGACAGATTGTGCTTAATCAAAATTAAAACCTTTGCTCTTCAAAAGATACTTTTAAGAGAATAAAGAAAGAAGCCACAGACTGGGAGGAAATATTTATACATCACAAATCCAACAAAACACTGTGTCCAAAATATATAAAGAACTCTCAAAACATGGGCAACTGTCTTAAACAGATGTTTCACCAGAGGTCATCTGGATTGTAAATAAGCACATGAAAAGATGTGCAACATCATTAGTCACTAGGAAAATGCAAATTAAAACCACAATGAAATATCACTACACACCTGTTAGGATGGCTAAAATGAAAATACTAACAATACCAAGTGGTCACAAGGATGTGGAGCAACTGGAATCCTCATACATTGTCATGGGAATGCAAAATAGTACAGTCACTCAGGAAAACAGTTTGGTAGTTTTTTATAAAGTTAAACAAACACAATAGGACCCAGAAATCCCTCTCCTGGGCATTTACCCTAGAGAAACAAAATTTTAGGTTCACACAAAGAACTGTACACACATATTTAGAGCCGCTCTACTTAAAAGCCAAGCATCCCTCATCAGATGAAGGGATAAAGTGGGGTTCATCCATACAATGGAATACTATTCAGAAATTAAAAGGAGTGAACTCCTGATACACAACAGCTTGGATAGATCTCAAGGCACTTTGCTCAGTGAAAGAAGCCAATCTCAAAGGGCCACACACTGCTTGATTCCATTCATATGATAATCTCCAAATGAGAAAACTAGTGATGAAGGCTAGATCAGTGACCACCTGGGGTGTGTGGAGGGGATATGCCACCACCAAAGGTTGGCACGAGGGATTCTGTGGGATGATGGAGCCATTTTGTGTCCAAATCAAGGTGGTGATTGCATGAAACTATACATGTGTAAAAATTCATAGATCTGTTTACCGAGAAGGGTCGAAAGGCAAAACTGAATCACTTTAGTAACGAATTTGATGTCCTGTACTCAAGGTGAAATAATTCTTGGACTGGGGGAGACAGTGCCTCATGAGCAGTGGAGCGCTCTACCCAGGGAAACTTGGGCAAGAGCGGGTTCTGCAGAGCATAGAAGGGCCACTCGGGAATAGGGCACGAATGGCTGGGAGGTCAGGATCTCCCTAGAAGCTAGCAGGACCTGTTTTCTGGGGTCCAATGAGCCAGCTAAACTGAGATGAGGAATTGGTGCATGTTAGGTTCCCTTAGCAGGCGTTTCTGTAAGTGTAGGCTGATTTGGTTTAGATTTGTGACGTGGGCCAGGCCACTAGGGTGACCTCCACTTTGTGAGTCCCAATGTACAAATTAAGTCCATATTACTGCATGTTAATTTTTAAATAATCTATTATAAAAGGAGGGATGAATTAAAAAGATATTTTCTCACCTCCAGAGTTTGGATGCTCTTTCTTCCCATCTCACTGGCTCCTCTGAGCATCTGTACAGGCCCTTGGAGGATCCAGATGACCAGTGCCCCTAATGTCACCTGGGATTGCTCGGAGGCAAGTGTCCTTCAGCTGGCTCATGGGCTGGTTCTGAGGATGGGAGGGGCTTGCCTCTTTGGAACCCTCAAGGTCAACCTTCCAGAGCTGCTGCTGATCCTGGAGAGACAAGGGAGAAGCCGCTGTTGCCCCTGATGTGGAAGGGGATGTGGCCCACGGCCTTGGCCAGGTTGATGGGGAAAGGGCTGCCCAGGATGGGCTGCGGGGCTGGGAGGGGGCTGACCACACCAACTGCCCAGGGCCGGCAGCCCTTCCTTCACGCAAGCCTCAGGCTGGCTCTCCAGCCACAGGGCACGTGGTCGGGTCAACACACCATGAGGGACCCTGTAGAGGCATGTGCAGCCTGGGACACAGCTCCAGCTCCGTTGACACCAGGCTAAGTTTGCCACACCCTTGGGTACTCCTGGAGGTGTGGGTATGGAGGCAGCTTCTCAGAGCATCCACACTCCCTTCTGAGGGACCCCTGGGGCATAAACAGGAAGGGAGGCAGAAAACAGGCACAAAACCCTGGCTGAACCTTGTCCTGCCTCTTCTCATCCCTGGGCACCCCTCCCCTCCACCCTCCACCCTCCATCCTTGCTCTCCAGACAGGGCGGGGTCGTATCCTCCAGAAAGTGGTTCACGGGCAGCTGTTTCTCAACGCTAATTCTTCAGGAGTTCCCAAGGCCAAGCTCGAGTTTGATTAAACTCCTTTCTTTTACTTTTGCCTCTGCCCGAGCGCATCTTGCTGAGGTAACATAATAAAGTACAGGAAGCGGCTTCGTTCACTTGCAGGAAAATTATTTTTCCCAACAAGGGCTGAGGGCAATTTCAGTTCACAAGGTCCCCAATCCCATTTGCTGGACTTAGGAGGGTTTTTCTGAGACTTGGCTAAAATATTTCCGTCTCTCCCCAGATCCAAGATTTTTGGCATTTCAAATATGTGTGTTATAACAATAAACAAGAGTGTGACCATTTTCTGTCCCCATGGGGAATAAGAGGTTTGTGCCGTTTCTCCCCAGAGTTCTGCAGATGTGAATAAATGGGTCACCATCACAGCAGGATGCGGGCTCATACCTGGAGGACAGCCAGGGACAGGGGCTCCAGGGGAATGGGGGCCTCCAGCAGGAATAAGAGCCTGGAGACTTTTAATTCATTTTAGATGAAAGATGTCCCCTATTCCCCAAGGTGGGCACGTGGCATAGTAGAGAAGTAACTGTGGTACAGGTGGGAGAGGAGGAAGGTTCTGGACCACTGCCCAGCCTCCCGTCTGGTACCCCTGCTCCCAGCATCATCTCCCTGGAGTTCACCCTCCATGTCACCCCATGAGCTCTCCAAAGCGCAAACAGAATAGTCATGTCCCTGCTCAGAAACTCAATTGTTCCCCGCAATCCCTCCAAAACGAAGAACAAACCCCGTAGAAAACCACGGACAAGCTGTCCTCAGCCACCTCCAGCCTCCCCTCCAAACTTTCTCTGCACAGGCTCCATGCCCCCACCCCCCTTGCCAAACTCCCCCACTCCCAGCCCAATGGCTCTTCCCAGCCTTTGCTCAGATGGTCCCCTCCCCCGGGAATACCCTCTCTCCCACCTCCTTCCCAAGCCCCCCCTAAACCTCCCTGCCAAGTATGACTTGGTTCATGGCCCGTTTTATCAAGACCACGTGGCATCAGACATATTTGCTTACATGTCTTTCTTTTTCCAAACTAAACTGGGAGCTCTTTGGGAGCCACAACCACCTCTCTGTATCCCAGGTCTTAATCAGTGCCCCCCAAAAGGTGTCAAAAAACAGAAAACTCAGATTTAGAAAGATCACCTGTGATCCCCTCTCAGAGTTAGCAGCTGTTAACAGCTTGTGTCTCTACTTCCAGCTGCCTGTGTATGCGTTTCCTTCTCTATTTAATTGGTATCCTTGTTCTCCATTCTCTTTTGTAACTTTTCTTTCATGGTGCAATGCAGCTTGAACCTTTTTACCATGTCATTAAATACCCTATGATTTCATGGCTATCCAAGAATTCATTTCATGTGACCATTTCCCTATTTTGGATGTTTAGGTCATTTGCTATATTTCAGTATCAAAGACCATGCTGCAACCAACACCCAGGACATAAATCTCAGTGTCTGTCTCTGAGTGCTCCCTAGGACAAATAAATTCCTAGGAGAGGGGTTTCTGAGTCAAAGATACACACAGTTTCAAGGTCTTCAGATAGAGAGATAAGCAGATAGTTAGACAGACAGATAGATATTGAGAAACAAATTGCCTCTCCAGAAAGCCAATACCACTGCCTTAGTCTGATCAGGCTGCTATAACAAAATACCATAGACTGTGTGGCTTAAGCAACAAATGTTTATTTCTCACAGTTCTGGAGGCTGGAGGTCCAAGATCAAGATAACAGCAAATTTGGTTCCTGGTGAAACCTACTGCCTGGTTTCCTGAAGGACGGTTTCTCACTGTGTCCTCGTGTGGTGGTCAAGGTCGGGAGGTGGGTCTCTGGTGTCTCTTTTTATAAGGGCACTAATCCCATCATGGGGCCCCACCCTCATGACCTCATGATCACCTCCCAAAGGCTTCATTTCCAAATGCAATCACATTGGAGTTAGGGCTTCAACATGTGGATTTGGGGGACACAGACATCCAGTCCACAGCCCCCACCTACCCTCTTGCCAGCTGGGGGTGGGAGCAGTGCCTCTCCTCCCAGCATCACCAGCATTCAGCTCTCCGGGTCTGGTTACGTTTCCTTTATCACTGGACCAAAGACGCTGTGTCTTCATCTGTGACCCTCCTCCCAGGGTGGTATGAGGATTGTAATGGGTTGGACAGTGGCTCCAATGATATATATGTCTGAGTCCTAATCCCTGGTACCTGTGAATGTGACCTGACATGGAAAATGTGACCTTATTTTGCAGCCGTGATTATGTTAAGGGTCTCAAGATGAGATCGTCCTGGATTATCCAGGTGGGCCCTCTATCTAAGGACAAATCTAAGAGATGCACAGAGAGAAGCAGCTCACGTGACCACAGAGGCAGAGAGTGGGGGGATGCAGCCACAAGCCAAGGACACCAGGAGCCCCCAGGGGCTGGACGAGGGGAGGAAGTCTCCTCCCCTAGAGTCTTCTGGCCCCATGGATACCTTGATTTCAGACCTCTGCCCTTTGAAACAGTGAGAGAATAAATGTTTTGAGTCAATTGGTTGTGGTAATTCACTATGGCAGCCCCAGGACACCCACACCAGGATGAGCCCTGGGCCAGTGGAGGCCCAGCCTCAAGCACCGCAGAGCTGAGCTCAGTGTCCTTCTTGACTCTCCTCCCGAGAATCAAAGCATGTGCTTGACAAAACTAAATAAAGTAAAGCCATGAGATAGGAATTGAGGTTAGTTTTCTAAGAAAACCTTGTTTTAGAGAGTTTAAAATTTTTTTGTGTTTCCTTTGGGGAAAAGTAAGAAAATAGACTTCCCCATTCTGGGCAGAAAAAATGTACATCCCTGTGAATGGCAGAGGCTTAATTTGTCCCATGTCTATGCCATTCTATCATTCCAGACTATTAAAAATTTTAATCAAAGTTTTTGGTTATTAAACTGCCCAAGGTTGGCAAAGGGTTTGCTGGTTATTTTACATTAAAATCCTTCTTGATCCAAATAAAATGAAATTAATTTCAGATTCCAAAATAAGCTCAGGTCAATAGAGCATTAAAATTTCAAGCTGGGGGAGCCGGCATGTGGCAGGTAGCAGGAGGGTCCCCCTCCTCCCCTTGCCTTCGGAAGCTGGGGTGGACAAGGCTGGGAAAGGGGATTAAATGCCCTCCTGGGGGCCCTGCTCACAGGCCCCAGGTGAGCACCTGAGCCCCCGCCTCCTGACTCCACAATCCAGCGCCCCTAAGAGGTCAGCTGATTGTCCTGCCCAGGACCCAGGAGGCCAAGACCAAGAGCAGAGCCACTGCCTGCGGGGCTTCAGGCCCAGAGGTGGGACCCTCCGTGACCAGAAGGTAAACCCACCAGTCACACTCCACCCTGACTCGGGCCACAGGATCCAAGGGCAACAGCTTCGGTCTCAGTCTCAGAGCCATTAGCCATTCACCCGCCCAGCCCCCGAGCATCTATCATGAGCTTCTGGGGAGCTGACACCTGGACCCCCTCGTCCCCTGCACTGATGTCAGCTGAGCCCTGAGCAGCAGAGTCCTGTGCTCTGACAGCAGAAGCCAACAGGCAGAGGCCCCACCTTGATGGGGAGACAGCAGTTACCAACCAAACTGTAGCGTAAGGTAAGAGCAGACCCGAAAGTGTTAACCCGGAGAGCTGTGATGATGACGGTGGACTCCCACCCCCGCCCCGTGAGAAGGGCATAGTGAGCTGGCCCAGGGGGAAGGAGCCAGCCACGGGCGGGGCCACAGGCAGAGGAAGGAGCCTCACGAACGCTCTGATCTTGGAGTGTCTGGCTGTGAGGTTGGGGTGCATTCACAGATGCAGCAGGGGAAGCCTAGGCTGGACCCCCTAGTCCCCTGCACTGATGTCAGCTGAGCCCTGAGCAGCAGAGCCCTGTGCTCTGACAGCAGAAGCCAACAGGCAGAGGCCCCACCTTGATGGGGAGACAGCAGTTACCAACCAAACGGTAGCGTAAGGTAAGAGCAGACCCGAAAGTGTTAACCCGGAGAGCTGTGATGATGACGGTGGACTCCCACCCCCGCCCCGTGAGAAGGGCATAGTGAGCTGGCCCAGGGGGAAGGAGCCAGCCACGGGCGGGGCCACAGGCAGAGGAAGGAGCCTCACGAACGCTCTGATCTTGGAGTGTCTGGCTGTGAGGTTGGGGTGCATTCACAGATGCAGCAGGGGAAGCCTAGGACCCACTGGCCATGCCCCCAGGACTGTTACAAAGGGCACAGGTGTCTGGCCCAGTGCCACCCTTGGCCTGGCTCCACATCAGCTGCCCCAGCTTCTTCCTGCCTCTGGTTTCTTCTCAGCTCAAAGAGGCTTCATGGACCGACTGGAACGGATGCCCCTGGCTGTCCCTGAGACTGTGGGGGTTATGTATGCTCTGGCTATTGTGGACCCACAGCAAAAACCTACCTGAGGTAGCCTCCCCGTGGCCAGAGCTGGCACATCTCAACAGGAGAAGGGCGAGGAAATGTCATCTTTCCCCACACCTAACGCTCGGCCCTCTATTCACCTGCCAACGTCTTTCAAGTTCCTCTGCAGACATTCATTCAGCCCAAGGCAAATACCGGGCCTACACGATGCCCAACCCAGAAATTCATCATTTACGAAGATGCCTTTTTGATAATTAATGTGTATCTGTGAGCCTGCAGCTCCCTGAGAAATGAAACTTTGGCAGGAAGCAGAGGGAGTAGATGTTGCTGCAGGCAGGTGAAGAGCTAGTGACCTTTGAAAGAAGAGTAATACCTGATGGCACCTCCATGTTTAATTTGTGGCAGCCCCTCAGCTGGATGCATTTGTATAACAATAGCCCTAGAGGGTAGGAGGCAAACCCCCATTTTAATGATTCACCTTCTTGGGTTTTCTTGTGTTTGATCAAAGATACTAAATTTAATAAGAGAATTTATCAAAGTTATCTCACCTCAACACACACAAAAAAGGCAATATCCCTGAATTCTGCCCACCCCCTCTGCAAGCTGAGAGATGTGCATATGCATGTTTGCATGTGTGTGTGTGTGTGTGCATACGTTTGTGTATACCAATGTGCATGCGGGAACACATGGTTTCTAGCCAGGGGTCGTTTCAATGCCCAAGTCTATAAGGGATTCACAGAATACTCAGTGTGGAACTAAAACTTGGCCTGTCTCCCTCGAGGGGTGTCAGGGCACTGTGGTTAAGAATGTGGGGCCTCCATCACTTTGCAGGGTCTTACCTTTGCTCCGAGTCCCTGGACAAACAAACAAAGAGCCTCCAAACACAGAGGGTGGATTTAACATTTTATCACCCGGTAGCATATTTTCATCCCCGACTGATGCAAGGTTCCCACTTCTCCTTAGTATCTGGGCACTGATTCCCTTGAATTCCCACACCCCACTCCCATTGCTCCCCTCCCCAGAGGCAACAATTTTGTTCTGATCATGATGTTACCAAGTCCAAGCTCATACTGCTGCCGTGTGAGAAGACAATAAATGGAGACATGAGTTTCTGGGGAAGGAATAACTTTATTCAGAAAGCCAGCAGACCAAGAGGTGGTGGACTAGTGTCCCAAAGAACCTTCCTCCCTGTTAGAATTGAGACTTCTTTTATACTAAAAGGGGAGGGGGTAAAGTCCTGGTTCTGGCCAGACTCTGGAGGGGATGTGTTAATTTCTTCTTTCCAACAGCCATTCACTGGTGGGCCTGGTCAGGAAGTGTCCTGTGAGCTAAACAAAGGTATCTCAGCTTAATGCCCATTAGCTGGGAGGCTGGGTTCCCAGCGATGGGCCATTATGTAGAATTTAAGCTTCTAGGCAACATCGTTTTAGTGAGTAGCTTGTAATAGAATACAAAAGTTCTTCCCTATGACAATGACATAGCTTCTTCTGTATGTTGGTGTTCCTGAAAATCAGCGTGCATACTTTATTTGTGCAAAGGATATTGTGCCCTAGGTCTCATTTTCCAGTCCCATCGTGTTCCTCTGTGCATATAGTCTGCAGTTTCTGTTTCCTGCCCAGCCCCCTAGAGGGTACACCTGCCCAGTATTACCTATGCTTGCTCCTTCTGACAGGTGGCACCCAGGCTGCCTCCATGCTCTCTCATCATATGCACACCCCAAAGGACGCTCGTGTGGGTCCCTGAGGGTGTCTCTGGGCTGGATACATAGAGGCAAAACTGCTGGGTCCTAAGATGTGCACATGCAGAGTTTGTGGCTACAGGCCCCCTGTGGCTTTCCAGGATGTGGCAGCAGCATCACACCCAGCAAACGTCCTGGGTGTTCCTGCAGCCCACGTCCACCCCAACATTTGGCTTAACCACTTCATAAATTTTTCCCAGTCCGTTAGATATAAAGCGGTATCTTGCCCGAATTTTCCCTCTGTGATTATTAATAACTTTGACCTTTCCTTTTTATGCTTATTAGCTTTGAAGTTTCTTCTCTATCAACTGTCTGCTCATACCCCTTGTACATTTTTTCCACTGGGGTTGCCATCCTCGACTTTGTGATTTGCAGGAGCTCCTTGTAATTCTAGGTCTTAATCCCTTGTCAGTTTTTAACATTGCAAATGTCTTTTCTCCTTTGCTCAGCTGTGTATTAACGTTGCCCATGTTGTCTTTCACTGAACCAAAATCTCTAACCCTGATAAAATGAAATGTACTGATTTGTTGCCTTAAGGTTTGTGGTTCTGAATTTTTATTAAAGGCATCCTGGCTTCTAGGTGACAAAGGTTTTCTGTGCATTTTCTTTAACTTTTGCTTTCCCTGTTAGAACTTTAATCCACCCAGAATCCAGCTATGTATATGGCATTAAGTAGAGATTCAGGGTTGGATTAGAAGGTTTTTTCCTCCGTGCCTTATCACAAATAGGTTCTGAGCTTTATTGAATAAATGGTTTTTCTGCACTGATTAAGATACAACAATGATACTTTTCCTTTAGTCTGCTACTATAATGAATTACAGTGAGACACTTTCAGATGTTCCTGGATAAATCCTACTTCATCATGTGTCATTTTTCTTAATACATTATTTGGTTCAGTTAATTAGTATTTTACTTAGGATTCCTGTAACTTTGTTCATAAATAAAACGGAACTGTAATTTTTTTTACTCTTATTGTCTTTCTTTGATTATGAAATCCAGATGACACCAGCCTCACAAAATGAGCCAGGAAAATTTCATTCATTTTCTACTTTCCCAAATATCTTGTATAAAACAGAAATTAATACCTTGTATAGAACAAATTAATTAATAGAAATTAATACCTAGAAAATATTGTAAAAATCTCTCAAAAAAATCTGGAATTTGGGGGTTTTTCGGTGAAGGAACTTCTTGGCTACCATTTAACTTCCCGACCATGCATTTGTCTGTTCAAGTTGTCTATTTTACCTTTTACATCAGCTTTGGAATTTTATACTTTTTATAAGAATTTACCCATTCCATTAAAGTAACAAATTTAGTAAATATTCCTGTTCATGATATTAATTTCTTATCTTATTTATTTCTAACTTCTCAATCTTTTTCTTGATCAGTCTTTCCAAAAGTCTAACATGTCAATTTTTTCTAACCAGAATTTGGGTTTGGTCACCCTCTTTATAGGTTTTATTTATTTCATTTATTTCTGCCTTTATCATTTGTATTTCCTTCCTTCCTTTGGAGAGGGTAGGTACAGGGTAGGGTCACTTTCTTGCTCTTTTTCCAACTGTCCACATCAAACACCTGGCTTATTCATTTTTAACATCTGTTGCTTCCTGATAAATGCATTTAGAACTGTCAATTCCTCTTTAAGAGCTGCTTTGACTTTGACCCGCTGATTTTGACATATCAAATTCCATTATCACTTATTGTAATATTTTTCTTATTTTCCTTGATGATTTCCACGAGTTATTCAGAGGTATGTTAATTAGTTCCCCCAGAATTGTGGTTTCTACAAAACTATTCTTTTGCTAATTTGAATGTCATTTGTTGTGGTTATAGCATGTGGTTTATTTTACATTAATTCTTAGAAGCAGATTGAGACTTCTTTATGGCCTAATATACGGCCTGTTTTTGTAAGTGTTTCTGTGTTGGCGGGGTTAGGGCACACCCTCTGTCTCTTGAGTGTAATGTTCTTTGCATACCTCACAGCTCCAGCTTCTTTGCTGTCTTGGTCAAGACTTCAGTATCTCTGCTTTCTTTTGTCTGCTTGATCTATCATTAAAAGCTCCATTAACATCTCTCCCTGGATTTCTGTTAGTATTGCTTAAGGTTTTTTTTTTTTTTTTGAAGCTATGTAATTAAGTACATATATATGTATGATGAGTACCTCTTCTTTACTTCTGATTACATAATGTTCTTTTTGTCCTTTGTGATTTTTTTAATCCTTAAGTTCTGTTTTGTGTCTTTCTTAAGTTCAAAATGGTGATGCTAAAACTCCCTACATCATAGAATTAACATGAGGATTAAATATGGTAATCTGCATAATGCATTTAAAACTGTGTCTAGGATATTGAAGCTCTGTTAAGTGTCAACTTTCTCTTTTTTTCCAATTTTTAATGTACCATGAGTCACAACAATTCTTGGTGGCCAGGGCACCTCTGCCAATCTCTGCCTGGATCTGTTGCCTTTCTCCTCAGTACCACAGTACCTGCCCCACTGGGTGGAAGGTACATACGGGGCTCAGAGAGGGGAGAGAAAGTGCAGGCTCCATGAGAGGATTCCCCGCCTGGCAGAAGGTAGAGGACAAATGACCCTCCAAAGCTGGAAGGATGAGCAAGGGCCAACCC
Organism: Physeter macrocephalus; assembly: GCF_002837175.3. Classification (NCBI taxonomy): domain Eukaryota; kingdom Metazoa; phylum Chordata; class Mammalia; order Artiodactyla; family Physeteridae; genus Physeter; species Physeter macrocephalus. The sequence continues at coordinate 29,847,936 of NC_041216.1, forward strand.
AGAGAAGAGAATCCAGATAGAGGGGAGATTTTGTCTAAATAGATACCCACTGAGTGACAGATGAACCTGAGCCGCTGGTCAACGTGACCAATGGTGGCAGCCGAGAGCTCTGGGCAAGAAGTTACGGAGGAGCAGCCCCAGCCCCCCCAAGGAGGGGAGTTTGCGGAAGGATTGCCCTGCCCAGCTGGTTAGACAGCAGAGGGGGAGAAGCATCAGAGTACACACTGGGGCCTCACCTCTGCTCTGAGGCCTCCAGGCACGTGCAAGCCGAATGGTCCAGGAGAGCGGTGGATAATCGGCATCTCAGAGATGCCCAGGGTGGTCCTTGGATGCAGCATCAGTCTCTCCCCCTGGCAGGGATGGAGCTGGAGGGACTCTGCTGCTGAGAGTGTAACTCGATTACCGCCTGGAAAGCTGGCCTCTTAAACGCTGTCATCCATCTGAATTAGGCTGAGAGTTTTAATAACACGCTCCTTCCAGATGCCTCCTCCCCAGCTTTATCATCTCCACTGCCAACTCACTTCCAAAAGAAAAAAATTAAGCCAAAGGGGGTAACAAATAATATTTTTTAATGTGTTTTGTTCCTGCTGGTTTCCATGGAAGAAGAGTAACAGCCTCCGACAAACCCTCCCGGGCAAGTTCTGGCTCTGACCCAAACCTGGGTCTGGGAAGGCATCAGAGTTAATTACCAGGCGCTGACTTCAGCTACCCAGAGCTCCCCAGACCCCACCAGCCGGTCGGTGGAATCACCTGGGAGCCTGTAGGACACACAGATCCCTGGGCCCGGGCTGGCCCTGCTGTACAGGATGTCCAGGGAGAGGCCTGGGTATCTGCACTCTAAAGTCTGACTGGTCATTCTGATGTCCGAGCCAGCCCATCATGTCCTGCCTGCCCTGCCGCTGTGCCCTGCAGGCTGTCCTCACGCAGTGGCCGCAGCAAATGAGGCCTCGCCCTCATCCCTTGATTAAAGCATTGCTCTACATGGGCTCCCAAGTTGCTTTTCACAGGAGGCTGTGATATTGTGATTCGTAATAAGAAATATATACTTGGTCTTTATCCCAGTCCCTGGCACAGAGCTGGTTAAACTCTCGGAATTTCCTAAGTGATGAGAGCAAGAAGGGTGTCTTTGGTTATGTTAATGAGGTGACTTTTGGAAAAGCATCTAAGGATGGCGGCTGGATGCCAGTGGAGCCATCCATGTGATTAGAGGGTTGGAACTTTCAGCCGCACCCCCAGGCCACCCGGGAAAGGAGAGGGGCTGGAGGTTGAACCCATCACCGATGGCCAAAGAGTTAATCAATCAGGCCTCTGTAATGAGGCCTCCATAAAAATCCAAAAGGACAGGGCTCAGAAATGTTCCAGGCTGGTGACCATGTATAGATTTGGGGGAAACGGCACAGCTGTAGAGGGCCAGGAGGCTCCATGCCCTTTCCCCATGCCTTGCCTGTGCATCTCTTCCATCTGGCTGTTCCCGGGCTTTTATAATAAACTGGTCATCTATAAGTAAAATGTTTCTCTAGGTTTTGTGAGCCACTCTAGCAAATTAATCAAACCCAAGGAGGGGGTCACTGGAACCGCCCATCTACAGCTGTTTTGTCAGACGCAGAGGCAACCACCTGGACTTGCAATTGGCATCTGAAGTGGGGGTCAGTCTTGTGGGGCTGAGCCCCTAATCTGGGGGGTCTGACGCTCCCTCCAGGCAGATAGTGTCCGAATTAAGCTGAACTGCAGGGCACTCAGCTGGTGTCTGAGAACTGCTCCATGGTGTGGAAAAACCCACCACACATTGGAAATGGAGTTAGAATTATAGAGGCTCCCATGGCCCAAGAAGTCTAGAAATTAGTCCCGCCTGGCTCTCTGGTTCCCAGGCAGAGAGGACCTCCCTTGCATCAGGAGGGTCCTCTCTGAAAATGCACGGGGGAAAGCTTCCCAACCCTGCAGTACCGAAATCCCATCTCTCTTTCTCCGAAGATTAAAAATACTAAGTCAAGAAATCTACCTTTTTGGTGTGCCCTATGGAAGATATTAATTGCTGTTTCCTGTTTACCTAAAAGTTTTATGAGAAACCTGAATGTTTCTTCAGATCCTAGCTAGGCTCCAGCTAAATAGGGCTCACTTGATGTAAAATACAGAAATCGGCAATGGTTAGGCTCAGAGAGACTCATCACCTAACCAGGGACACACAGCTGGGTTTTGAACACAGACTGTTTTAATCTAAACCCCAAGCTCCTGACCACTTGTGCCCCTGTATCTCCCAACAAAGACAAGCACCAAGTAAATGGAGGATCAGTACCCAGGAAAGTAAGTACCAGGAGATGATGAGAACCAGAGACAAGAGGGAACAAAACTGACTTCTATAATTGAGCTTGGACGTGGCTCCAAGCTCCCTGCAGACCAAATGCAAAGATATGAACAGATGAGGGTCTTTTATCAGAAAGGAGGGAGCAGGTACATTCCAGAAAAGAGGACTCTGTGTAATTGATGCTGGGAACCCAGTGGGATAAAGTGGAAATGTCCTGGGTAACATTTTTGTGGAAAAGAACCGTGGCTATACTTCATGCAGCTGTTTCTCATAAAGATCTCTGCAAAAGTCAGGAACAGGGTTTCCCTGGTGGCGCAGTGGTTGAGAGTCCGCCTGCCGATGCAGGGGACGCGGGTTCGTGCCCCGGTCCGGGAAGATCCCACGTGCCGCGGAGCAGCTGGGCCCGTGAGCCATGGCCGCTGAGCCTG
>NC_041216.1:29850716-29878497 GCF_002837175.3 Physeter macrocephalus
AAAAAAAAAAAAAAAAAGTCAGGAACAGAACAGAAAAGTGTGACCCTGAGAAGATCAGGCTTTGCCAAGACAGGGTCATGGGATCCAAATACTCAGGCTTGTTGCTCCAGAGACAGAAGGTCAACCACCCAGAGTCATGGGTAGACTGACACACCCTGGTCATCTATTTTGAAAAAGTAATCATTGGGCTTTTGTTAGAAGGCGAAGAGCAAAGACACTCTTGTAGCTGACGATGGATGGATGTTGGTTAGGTGGATCAGGTTCCAGACCAGGAGCTTAACCAAAACTCCCCACATCTCCAAAGACAGGCTGCAGGAAACCAACTGTTTATTCGTAAAGGGTAACTTTTTGGCTTCATTTCAGAAGATAAAACTTGGCATGATCACATCTCCCAAATTCTATGCCGTAGAGGGTGGCTGAGAGGACACGGGGGTGGAAACACCATTAGCCCACTGCAGCTATGGGAAACCACAGGATTGCTGCCTGGACCACCTGATTTTAGTGACAGGGAGTCCCCAAGCCCCCTCCAGGTGACATAGCTATGAAATGAGCCCCCGACAATTGAATAAATCAACCTTCTTTATAGAGTTATTGTTGCTCATTTAAATGTAATTAGATTCTCAAACAAACACTTTGCTTAAAATTTTTTAAATCCAACAGGATCAAGGGGTGGGGGGACAGTTCTCTTGTTTTTTTCCCTCCATTCTTGTGGGAGAAGTAAAATGTGCTAATGATATTTTTTCTTCTGGTTTAATAAAGAAAAAATAAACTAATTTATCCATTCAAGAAAACAAAACTGCTGATTTAAGTGTTATTGCCAGGGCAACACGTTGCTCATTCAGACACCTTATCAAAGTCTCAGGCTTTGAAGACAAAGGTGACCCTCTCAAGGCCCAGGGACACCTGGTGTCCAGGGCTCTCTAAGACGCCTTGGTTATCAGTGACGTCTGCCTTCTTTGCTGCAGCTCTAGGAGGAGTGGGGGCCATCTGTGTCCTCTTATCTTTCTGGGACATCTTTACCATAAGTTAGAAGGGGCTACAATTGCCAAGCCCAACACAAACGGGCAGAAAGAGAAGTTTATCAAGTAGGAATGGGAATTAGGATGTTTCCCGTCTGCAGCCTCAAGTCACTCTTCTGACAACAGTTAAATACGTTTCCCATGGAAACCAGGCCAAGTTTGTGCAGTAAAATCACATGGGAGTCATCTTACGGGAGGGATCTCAATGCACCTAGAATGTGTCCTCCTCCCAAGGCCGCGATAGGAACCAGGGATCAGGATGCAAACGGGCCGGGAACCTGCCGACACCCCCACGTGTGTACCCATGTCCACCACATCCCAACACGCCTGAGACACGGTCGTGTGGTTGGGGAACTGCTGGTCCTCTTGTCACGTGATGGGGGGTGTTAGTCATGTGACCCCCACATTGTAGGCATAGTCAGTCACTGGGGCTGGACTCAGTGACGGGTCAGGGTGGCATGCGGGCGGGGGGCCAGCCTCTGAGGGACACACACACCCCCATCGGCCTCGCCTCCTGGTCTTCACATCTTTGTGCAGTCCCTCCCCTCTCTCCCAGGACTGGTCTGTGAGACCAACAGAGCATGACAAAGTGGTGATGTCACTTACAAGATTAAGTCATAAAAGACTGTGTCTTTCATCTTGGTCTCTGCCTGTCTCCCCTCCCTCCCCCTTTCTCAACCCTCCAGTTCTGGGGAAGGCAGGTTGCCGGGCTGTAGGTGCCGACATGGGCCCCCAGCCACAGCCCCAGTGGCATTGGGACGGTACCAGCTCCAGCACCTGCGCCCCATCTTTGGCCTCTGCACACAGCCCTGCTCTTCAGGATCCACTGATTCCTACCAAGGAGACGCTCCGACCTCCCTTTTCTTTTTGGAGTAGAGAAGTGGAAGGTTCCAGAACTGTCGTGATTGAGACCTGAATGGCGGGGGCCGGGGGGTGGACAGTTTAGAGTCGAGGAAAGTCAGACCTGGGGGCTGGCAAGGCAGGGATGAGGTAGGGGGGCTGAGCACGAAGGGTGGTGGCCGAGGCACAAGCGGCAGGGGAGGCGCGGAATGTTCCAGGCGCACGGAGCAGGCGGGCTGGCCAGAGTGGAGGTTGTCATTCCAGCAGGAGTACGAGGTTAAAAGGGAAGGTCGGTTAGGGTCCGCTCTCAAGATGCTCCACTGCCCGACCTCAGAATCCTCGGCGACTCAAGTCACCCACGGGAGACGGCAGAGGGTGGTGGCCAGAGACTCAGCCACTGACGCGTTTCTCCGAGGAACCGTCACTGGGAAGCTGCCGGCACAGGACGATGAGGATCCCGCAGGAGCAGAAACACGGGCCCTGCTCCCTCGTTTGCCCATCCTCGTGCAGAGGAGGAGCCCAAGGCCCAGCGAGGGGGACCTGCCCAAGGAGCCGCACCCAGGCTTAGCTAGCAGGCACCACCCCGCGGCTCCGCCCCTCCAGCCTCGGGCCCAGCATTACCGCCTGCTGGTGGTCAGCTGAAGAGGGAGGGGAGGACCTGTCCTTGATTATAACTTCTTAAGGTTTTGTATTTGATGAACCAGAGCAGAGTTTCCTATCTTATCATCCCTTAACCTGGCAACTTTGAGAGACAAAGGAATTCCTAGTAACAATGTTAGCTTCCTATTGGGCTGTAACAAGTTACCACTGACTTCAGGACTTAAAAAAACACAACCATACTATCCTGCGGAGGTCGGAAGTCCACCGTGGGGCTCACTGGGCTAAGGCCGCGGTGTGGGCAGGGCTGGTTCCCTCTGGAGGCTCCATTTCCTGGCCATTTCCAGCTTCCAGAGGCTCCCACCTTCCTTGGCTGCTGGCCTTTTCCTCCATCCCCAAAACTAGCAATGCGGCATGCCTCTCACCCTGTCCCTCACCTCCTCTCCTGCCTCCCTGGCCCTCTTTCAAGGAGAGTTGTGGTGACTTTGGGCCCCATGGGTAATCCAGGACCATCTCACCTCAAGATCAGCTGATTAGCATCCTCAGTTCCATCTGCCACCTCAACCCCCCTTTACCAACTAAGGTCACATAGTCACGGGTTCCAGGATTAGCACCTAGACATCTTTGGGGGCCATTTCTCCAGTCACCACGGTGACCGAACGTCTCTGGCTGGGAAGAGTTTGGGCTTTCAGCTCACAGTTTCCCAGCTGCATCTACAGCAGTGAATTACATGTTGCTGGATGGTGTGTCCCAGGTCCCGTGGTCTTGGCTGGATATCTGGTCAGCAGAGGCTCTGGCCACCATTGCTGACTCCCCACTTCCACAGTGAGCCTGTGGCCATAGAGCAGGTACCCCTCGGGCCTCATCTCCCCTCACCCTGCCCCTCTTGCGCCCCCATTCAGGGATGTTAGACGTTCCTCACACAGCACAACATTGAACCAGACACTGCGTGAGGGGCCCCAACATCCCCTAAGCATGAAGCCCGGGGGCTACTAACATGACGTAGCTGACGACCTGTAACTCCAGGGAATGGCACTTACAGTATCATCTCTGTGGGTGGCGCCCCTACAGTTGTGCAGTGCTCCTCCTGTGCAACTATCCATGGCAGCCCTGAAGACACGAGTGAGGAGCAGAAAGGAACAGGACACCCTGCACATGGGCTTCAGGAGGAAATAACGAAGACTAGCCTCTGCATTTCTTGGCGTGGGCGCCTCCATTGTGTAACCTGTCTAATCTTCCGCAAATCCTAACTACTTCTCAGTCAGCACCCGAGTGTTCCCTGGATGCCAAAACCTGTCCAGGTGACCCTTGCTTAAATGTACTCAAAGATTAGAAAATCCAACTAAATTCAGGCTTGGCTAAGATGGATAATTACCATCCCCATCTTACACCTGAGTCGGAGGTCGGGGGACAAATGGGTGATAAGGGGACCCAAGGTGACGGGAGAAAGGGCTCTTTGCCCCCAGTATTCTGTGTGACCCCATCTGTAAAAGGATGTCCAAGTCCCCACTGGCTCTAGGATTCTCAATGCCCCACGGGCCTGCAGGCAGAGAATGAGGCAGATCAGGGCCAACCACCAGCAAACCACAGGTAAACGTGGACCAAGGCGGGTGTGGTTTCCATGGCAGCCACGAGAGGAAAGTCAGTCTGAAGGCAGCTGGCATCCGTGGGGCTGTGGCTTGTGAACAAGCAGGGAGGGAAACGTTATCCATCATTCTGGACCATTAGCTGAGACTCAGAAGTGAGGTTTTTCACCCAAGAGTCCTCTGGATATAGAAATGTAGCATCTGAAATCGGCCCTGAAATGTGGCTTTGGAGCAGGTCCCTGGGCTGGCAGCTCTGCTCCAGCGACGTAGGACCTATACCTCCAGGTGGGTGCGAAGAGGGACCGGCCCCCGTGCCGCTGTCACTCGAGAGAGAAGGCAGAAAAGAGACTCGAGCACGTGGCCAGTTTGCAGCTGACGCGGAGACAGGCACGTGATCTTGCGGTTGCCCAGCCCTGTGCCGTAGAAGCCCTCTCTCACAGCCTCCTCTTGCAATCACGTGATCCCCTTGGGTAATTATTCCCATTGGGCAGGAAGCCCAGCAGCTGGTCGGAGGGAACCCAGGTGTCCTGACCCCTGTCCACGGCTTCCCGCTCACCGACTGATGACCTCACCCACCTGGCCGGCCCCACCGCCCATCCACAGGGCCTCCCTGCCCACGACCCCAGTCAGCAGGACCAGGTGGAGGCTGGATGCCTCCCTCACCTGTTAAACATGAGAGCCACGTGCATGCCAGCCCTCCAAGGGCCGCGACCTTCAGAAAAGTTAACCAAAGTACAAAATACCATGTTAACCAAAGCATTAGATAAAAACCTGCACAGATGCTGGAAACGGTGTCGTATAGGCACTCCCGGTGACCCAGGCTCTGCACCGGCCCCGCCTGAATCCAAGTGAGGTTGGGCATTGTGATCACGCGGGTCGCTTTCTCGGGCACAGGCGGGAGGACGCTTCCAGGAGACGATGGATTTCACCTCATCTGATGCTCCACAGAGGAATGTTTGGGGCCAAGGGAGCCCAGACCAGCACCAAATGGACACCTGGGGGGCAGATTCGTCAACAGCTGTCACGGTGAGCTGGAGAGGCCTCCCCTCCGTCCAGTTTCCTCTCTTCCACTCACAGATGTTTATGCCGCTCTCTTCACTAAGTCCACCTCAACAAGATTCTGAGCTCTGGATTCGGGGCCATGTGTGTGCCCACTTGCCACCCTGGAGGACCCGCCTCCCTGGACCGCTTGGGGCCAGCACCATGGCCACGTTGGAGCCGGGGTTCACTACATTTTGGCATCAATGTCACCAAACCAAACGTGGGTCTCCTTGCCCACACACGGTAAAGCCAATCTACTGACACTGGGCCGGGTGAAGGAAAGTGCAGTGTTTATCGCAGGCGCCGCACAAGGAGTCCGGGGAGCTACTGGACTCAAAAGGCCCAGACTCCCCGATGGCTTTCAGCAAAGCATTTTTAAAGGCCAGGGGAGGGAGGGGCGGCCTGGGGTATGTAATCAGCTCATGCACAGTTCTCTGATGGTTGATGGTGCGGTGCCCGGGCACTGTCACAGGGGCTCGATGATATCAATCCTTAGGCGCCAGAAGGTCTGGGGGCTACAGGCTCATGGTCATCAGATAGTTAATTCCTTCCTTTCGGTGGTGGTTTTGGCACCTGCAAAACAACTCAGGAAATGTGCATTGGATACTGTTATCTGGGTACTTCTGAGGTCCCCCCAGTAGGGTCCTGCTTGGTTACATCCGAGGGACGAATGTCCTCCTTCCCTGGGGTCCCTCCCACCCTGAGGTCCAGGGGGCCCCGCCCCTCTCTGTCACATGTCCTTCTGCACAGCAGCCCTTCACACAGTGTTGGGAAAACTAGTAAAATAGTCTTGTTCAGGCTTCAGAGGCAAAAGCAGGCCTCTGACCGACCTGTGGTCCTGCCTGGACTGTGCACCTGCTTGCACACCTAACAAGGGTTACCAACAAGTCAAGCGGCACGGACGATAGAAAAGGGAGTGGGTCTTGGAATTTCTCGAGCCCTGGGGACCTGGCCAGTCCCCCAGGGTCTGGAAAATCTTGTGACCCACATGTTGAAACCAACAGCATTGTTACAGTTAAACGAGAGCTGCATTTTTGGGGGCAAACTGATGATATCAGTTTGCGGCCCGGGATTAGAAACAGAAGCCCCCAGAGCTGCAATCTGAAGTGTCACCCGTGGGGCGGATGCACCACCTGGGGCCTTCCCAGCTGGGACTTCAGATTGCTTTTACTCCGGACTGCCCAGCTGCTGTCTGAATCTGGACGTAGGTGTCGCCCGATCTGGTGATGCAGACCCTGTTACGTCTCTCTAATACTTCTGTTCATCCCCTTCTAATGACTGTATATTGAAATTAAGTTAAATACCCTTCTATTTAAAAATTAACTCAATCTGTTCAGTTGTGTGAGACGAGGGGTTATTTTGGCAGCAAATCCAACGAACCTTGAAACCGAAAGCAGCCTCTTGGCAAAACGCAGAGGACCCCAGGGCCATGCAGATTCGGGGACGCTTGGTTGATTCATGCAGATCATAGCCTGACCTTGGAAGCGCGGGGTCCACTGTGCTCTGGTGACCAGGGGACTCTGAGATCGCTGGGCCCCCCTCCCCAGGCCCAGGTGCAGCCCCCTCACCTCCTCCTGTCTTTGGTCAAATCTCTCACTGGGGTGTCCCTGACCACTTGATTCTCCATGGTATCCTCCCTCCAAAACCCTGGAACTGTCCAGGTTAACGTCCTCCTTGCCAGCTACTACCTTCTGAGGCCGCCACAGAATTAAATGAGTTAAAACACGTAGCACGTGCGTAATTGTGCCGAGCCTGGAGCCACTGCTCTGCGTTATATTTTACTTAGAATATTTCGTTGAACGTAAGATGCCATTGATGGCAAAAGGCTTCATTGCTTTATGTACCACTAAGCAAGAAAAAACACTGCCAATTAAACTGACAAGATGCTTTCTTATCACTTATCGGCTTTATTTTATACTTATTGAAGGAGCTCTTCTGGACCTAATTACACCCGGATTTTTATTGGCCATCACTTCTGTGCACGCATAAAAAGAAAGACATAAGCAAGAAACACTGGTTAAGGTATTCCTAAAACTGGCGCACACTGAGGTCCAACCTTCCTGTTTGATTTTCCGCTCTAAGCCTTTGCGGCTGCACAATTGTCCGCATCAGCACCCTCCGAGCTGCTGTCACAGGAGCATCACAGGTCATCCAGACGATCCGCTCTCTCTTGGGGCCAGAGTGCCTCACTTCCACCCCCAGAATTGCCTCCCAGGCTCTTTCGTGCGGAGACGAGGATGTCAGCCACACGGCCACGGCCACGCTGAGCCAGCGCCTTTGGTTATAAGACGCGTCCCAATTCAGAGACATTCAAGCATCAGAACCGTGCATCTTAGAATCGATGAATGGGGCCACTTGTTTATCCTACCCCCCCTCCCCAGCCCTCCCCCCAGAGGAAGCTCCGTGAAGCCGGGGGACCTCTCCCTCGGGCCACCTCTCTTGGCCGCTGCCCTGTGGCCTGAGGCATGTCCCCACCTCATCTGTGAAATGGCTGTGAGGACACAGAGCCCTGCTCGTGGGCTGTGAGAGAAACATGAGTCCTCAGCTCAGCTGCCTACCCAGAGGCTCGACTCCAGCCATATCCCCAGCAAGAGGCCGCTCGGCCAGCAGGATCCAGAACCCTGGGCCGGAGCCTGCCTGAACGGAGGGGCCAGTCCCTACCTGCGGATGTGTCCTGGGCTTGGAGGGTCGAGCGGGCCGCGTCCCACCCTGTTGTCCTTTCTCTGGGGTCCACACACGGAACCTAGTTCTGCTCTGAGTTTTAAGAAACTTGCTTCCTGTCGACTTGCTGCCCGTTCACTGGCTGCTGACCGTCCCCTCCCTCCCTGGTGTTCCAGGAGGGGCAGCCCAGACCCCAAGGAGGCCCCCCATCTTCCTTCCCAGGACAGCAGCCGTCCCTTCGGGGTTTAACACAGTTGAGATAGTTAAGAGGCATCCTTTCCTCACACTCCTGGGTCAGTTCTTCTGTGGGACAGACAGGAATCCACGGGTCTCTGGCTCCCTGACCACATGGCTGAGTGAGGCCCAGAGCCAATGCAGACACACCGGACCAGTGGTCCGGCGAGCATCTGTGCAGAGTGTTTACTGAGCACCTACTCTATGCTTGGGACACGGCCACCTTCCCCTCCCCCAGGCAGGCTTGGGCTGAGATGGGGTATGTGCTAGGGTTCATGGGGGACAACAGAGACCTTCCCAGAGGGGGTGGCATGTACTGATCTCTGGAAGATCAGTAGGGGCAGCCAGGCAGGAAGGAGGTGAGGAAAGTATGACCCAGGCAGAAGGGACCATGTGAGCTTAGGAGAGGGGGGCGGGGGAGGGAGAAAAAGAGAGGTGGGGAGGGGAGGTGGGGGGAGGGCGGGCGGGCAAGCGTGGTAAGGTCTGGCGCGTCTAGGGACCTGCCAACAAGGGCACTGAGAGCGTGAAAAGCCCACAAAACAGCACCGATCACTTCCCCCCCACACACACACCGGGGCTGGAGTCCGGACCTGGGGTTCGTGGTGTCACCAGCTGTGCAGAACAAGTGTGGACGCTCTGGGTAGAAAACCGTCCCTCTAATCCTCCTCTACCCCTCGTCGGTAGCAAGCCAGTCACCAAAGGACAAATACTGTAGGATCCCACTTGCGTGAGGCCCCTGCAGGAGTCAGATTCACGGGGACAGGAAGAAAGGTGGGAGCCGGCGCTAGGGGAGGGGTGGGGAGCGATGTTTATGGGTCAGAGTTTCAGTTTAAGAAGATGAGAGAGTTCTGTGAGTGGACAATGGTGATAGTCGCACAACACTGTGAATGTGCTTAATACCGCTGACTGTGGCCTTAAAAATGGTTAAAACGATCAATTTTATGGGTATTTTATCACAATAAAAAATAGATATTGGAGACAAAAAAAGATCCATCCTCCTCCTATTCCCTGGAAGGTGTGAACATGGCCTTATTTGGAAAAAGGGCCTTTGCAGCTGTCAGGGAAGGATCCCGAGGTGACATCATCCTGTGTCAGGTTGGGCCCCAAACCCAACTTCAGGCCAGAGCCCACCCAAGAGCCCATCCGGTCCTCCCTCTCGAGACTCACAGAACATAATTGCCCTTTGCCTCCTGGGGCTGCCCTAACCAAGTACCACAGACCGGTACAGGCATGGGGGGGTTGCTTAAAACAGCAGAAGTCTGTTTTCTCACAGTCTGGAGCTGGACGTCTGAGATCAAGGTGAGCGCGGGTTGGTCCCTTCTGGAGGCTCTGATAGAAGGGTCTGTCCCCTGTGTCTCTCCATCTTCCGGTGACGACCAGCATCCTTGGCTTGTAGACGACGCAGCACTCTGACCCCTGCCTCTGTTGTCATGTGACCTTCTCCCGGGCATCTCTGTTTTCTCTTCTCATGAGGACACCATCATTGGATTTAGGGCCCACCCCGATCCAGTATTTAGGGCCTCCTCTTAACCGGACTACATCTGCAAAGACCCTGTGTCCAAGAAGATCACATTCTGAAGCGCCTGGTAGATGTGGATTTGCGGGGGGATACGCTGCTCAACCCACGACAGGGGGATCGGCAGGATGGACTGGAGGTCACGGGTTCTTGTACACATCTCTGTCACCTGCAAAACGAGACCAGGAGTGCTTGTTGCGCAGAGCTGAGAGGATCCTAAGGGGGGTTATGGGTGAGGTGCCCAGCACGGAGTTGGTGAGAAATAGAGGAAAGCATGGAGGGAGGGAGGGAGGGAGGGAGGGAGGAACGAGCAGGCGAAGGGCCCCACCTGTCCCACCGGCCAGGTCCCAGCCCCACCAGGACCTGACCCCGCAGCACAGCACTGCCGGCTCCGTTGCTGGGGGAGATCATGCGTAATATGTAGGTGCATCTGCGTGTCTGTCACTCTCTTCCCAGGGAGGGATTTGATTCTTCCAGTGCCAAGAAAATGACTCTGAGCAAACTCCACTATTGTCCTGATCATCACGATTAAGCTGCAGTTGGCATAGCATGGGGTGAAGACGAGGATCTATTTTCCCGATTAATAAGGTTTATTTTTACTCCAGCTGAATAATACATGATCAGTGTCAAAATAAATTAGAGCCCTTCCATTATAAACCACTCTGCGGTCCCACATCCCTGCCGTCTCTGCCTTCCTGCTTCCCAGGCTGCCTTTCCTTCTCGGGCTCCCGGGAAGACTCCCTTCCTTCGCACCACCGTCCTGTCATTCATTGTCTCCGCGATGGAACGGAATATAAATTGGGCGCCTCGGGGACCTGCGAAACTTAAGAGCACGTTGCATTAGGAACTGGTTTTGTGGCTATAAATTATGTAACAGTTCCAATCCAAATCGAAGCTGGTATTTTCACGTATGGTATAAATATAAACCTTAAATCATTTTTCTAAGGGTTTGATTTTTCATCTGTGGTTTACTCTCCTACTAAATTTCTGTAAAGACCCATTTATTCAGCTTTGGAGAAAAATACATCAAGCAGTTGTCCACTTGGCAGCCACAGAGACGAGGAGCTGCTGGGGGGTTTGGCGCCTTCCCACCCCCTGAGCACAGGCTTCTCCCCTAAGCCGTTTGGCCTCCGTTTCCCACCTCGCGATGGGAAGCAGACTTGCCCTTCTCCAAAGGGCTCCTTTCCAAGCTGAAAATGAGGAAACAGGGGCGGCCCAAAATAGAACAATGCTGCTGCCTTAGAGCTTGACATTTACGGAAAATCAATGCGGTTGTAACATCAATGCCTCTGGACCTGGGCACCAGGAGAGTCTCATAACTTTACTTAGAATGGTATCGACAGACGTGGTGAGGAGCCCACCAGAAACAAAAAGCCTTCCTTTCTGAAGGGCCATGGACTTTTTCTTTATTTTAAAACCCAAAGAGAGAACCTTGCCCGGAAGCGACTCTGTCCGCTGCTCAAGGGCTTCACGGGTCCTGTCCCGTCTCGAGTCCCTCAGGCTGTACACCTGCCAGGTGAGGTGTCGGCCAGACGGTCTCCTCCAGTCCAGACACAGCCCCACACACGTCCATCCCCCAGGGCTCCAGCCAAGCTGCCGAGCTCTAAGGGCCGACGGTTCGGGGTCCGAGTCTGGACTCTGAAATGTACCAGCTCCCTGTCTCTCTAATAAAGGGCCTGGTCCAGGGTTCCCCCACCCAAAGTCCCACCTTCCCCGGAGGCCCCGGCAGACCTGTGCCAGCACCCTGCCCCACCCGGCTGTCATTCTCACTCTGCTGGAGCACTACCTGTGGGTAGGCCCTGCAGGAACGGAGTCTTCCCTCCTGGAACCTCCCACCAGGACTCAGGAGGCGCTTGGAGGCCCGACTCGGGGTCCCCATCATCCCACGGGGAGAAGAGTGTCCACATTCTCAGGGCTCCATGCATTTGCATGGAGTCTTCAAGCGCCGGAAACCCCACAGCATCATTCCTCCCCCGAAATTCCCTGGAGACTCGCACAGAGAAAGTCCCCCCACCTCCCACCCGCTGAAGGCTGCTAACTTTGCTTCAGGTACCAGACTCAGCAAGCCTCTGAGCTGAGCCTGCAAACACCAGGGTTATTTTTAACTTAAATGTCATCATGTTTTCTTCAATATGGCTGGCGTTTGAGGCTGGATTTAGACCTTGTGGATCTGCGTCCATCTTGTTCCATTTGTTGGGCAAGAATTGGCTACTAAGGCTCTGGGGAAGGCAGCAGAGCTGCCTAGCCTCGTGTGATCCCGTTTGCTTGAGCCGGGCACAAGCCAACAGGTCTGCGTTGTCACCTTCTGCGACGGACGCCGTGGGTCAGCTCTATCCTGTGCAGCTGTCTTCACTCCATCATCCATGCCGTACTTTGTTATTATTATTAAATTATTACCTATTATTAAGAAAAAGCTCCCCAAACCAGGAAGGACACAGGGAACCCTGGTGCCAGGCCAAGGAGAAGGACCCCCACTTTCCCCTCCCCATCCACTAAAGGTAACAAAAGCACAGGAAGCAGCCTTCTTTGCCAGCCTCACATAACACAAGCTTGATCCATGGGTAAATCAAACCACTCTTCTGAGGTTAGAATAGCCTCATTTCTTTGGAACCGAGTGAATGGCTCCAAGATAAAGAACTTTCCACCCTGTGCTCAGCTGAGCTCTCCGAGGGGAAGTGCAGAAACAGGAAGAGCCCCTGGGCCTCCGTAGCGGAGGCTGGGTTTGCTGTAAAACTTGCCAAGCACAGAGCTTGCTGACAGTGGAGCCACCACCCAGACACCCGGCCCCAGGGCCCCAGTGGCCACCTGCCCCCCCAGCCCAATGAGGTCACGCTCAGATCTGGGCCTGGGGGGCTGCCGATCCTGTGCATACTGGTGGCATCTGGCTTTCCATAGAGTCCATGTCCTCTGACATTCTGTCCTTTTCTTCTACTTCCAGTGGCAGAAAGAACCTTCTCTGTTAACAGACTTGAAACCTGTACCAGGCTGGAAGGGCCACCCTTTTAAATGCTGTGCTATTAAAATTCTTTAAGAGAAAGTTTCCAAGCCTGGCAGAGGGGCCTCGAGGTCAGAGGCCAGTGTGTGAAGCACCACAGGGAGGGTCGTCCAGAAAAGAGAGCCCGGGGGTCACAGCCAGCTTCCACGACAGAGGCAGAGACCCCAGGCTGGGAACCCGCACACCCCAAGGAGGCCAGCTCCTCCCTACCCGTCATCCCCGCTCACCCCCTCTCTGCACCTTAGCGTCTGTCACCCTCTGCTCTCCCTGACGCCCACCAGCCTCCAGAATGGTTCCAGCCAAGCCTCAGAGGAAGCCTTCCTCTGACCCTCGCCTGTAACCTTCCCAGGTTGAAGCCTTCCCAGCCCCTCCACCTCGGAGTCCGGGTCTAGCCCCACCCCCGAAGTAGGGTTTCCCCATTGAGATCTGGGAGGCAGAGCTCACAGCAGGCATACACAGGTGTGCACGAACTTGCCCTTGATGAAGATGGATGAGGAAGCAGAGGTCCAGTGGGCTGTGGAAGGTCCACAGTTCAGGTTACACTCAAGAGGCAAATCCGGGGGGACTTGACCATGCATGAACCCCATGCAAGGCGCTGCCTGGGTGTGCAGGCAAACCCTCCATCACCAGCCCACCAGAGGCCCCCAAGAGACATTGCAGCAGGCAGAACTCTAAGAGGACCCCCAATGACACACACCCTCATATAATGCCCTCCTTTGACTAGGGGGAGACCTGTGTATATGAGGGAATATCACTCCTAGGTTGTATCACCTTACAAAGGGGATATTGAAGATGTGATTAACTTCCCTAATCAATAGCATTCATGAAAAGGAGATTTCCTCCTTGGGCCTGGCCTAACCAGGTGAGCTCTGAAGAGGGAATCTAGAAGTCTAAGACAAGTAGAGTCAGAAAGACACACTTCTACTGGCCCAGAAGGAAGAAAACATCCACTTTAGGAGCTGTCTATGGAGCGAGAAGCAAGGAACAGTGGGCGGTCCCTGGGAGCTGAGAGCAGCCCCTGGCTGACAGCAAGAAAGGGGGGGCCTCCGTCCTACAACCACGAGGAACTGGATTCTGACAACAGCAAAGGAGCTTGGAAGACGAGCCCAAGTTCCAAAAGGGGACACGGCCCCAGCCGACACTCTGATGGCAGCCTTGTGGGACCCTCAGTGGAGGGGACGCAGCCCAGACCCTTGACACAGGGACTCTACTGTGAATAGCAGACAAGTGTTGATTTAAGCCACTAATCTGGGCGATTTGTTACGGAGCGTAGATAACTACTACAGGGGAGCCAGCGCTCCCTACACCCCATCCCATGAGCCAAAGAGAGTGGATTTTTCAGGATAAAATGTGATACCGCAAAGGATCTTTAAAATGTTTAATCAGGTGCTTTTAATTCAGGATGCGTACTTCCTCCTGGTTTGGAAAAAGGATATGAGGCAGAACCACTTTATAAAATGTGTTTGCACGTCTTAACTTCAAACAAGGAATAAACTTTAGAGTCTGAATGGGAAAAAAAAAAAAAAAAAAACACCCAGGGTAGATTAATGCACCTTCCCTTCACAGGAACGCTTTGCTTCTACTGCTTTCTGCAGGAAAATGACCCGGACTCCTTGCTCCCCAGTTCCCGACACTTTTCCTCCTTCGTGCTTGTCCACCCTGAGCAGCTGGAATGGTTCCACGCGTTTCCAAGAGGTGGGGGCGATTCTAACTAATATCCAATCCAAAGATACATCAGGAAAGCCGCTTTACCTCCTGTCTGACAGGGGTGTGTGTGCAACAAAGGTTGCACTGCCAGCATACCATGCCTTCGTGCCCACAGCCATGCCTGGGTCCCACCCTGGCACCTCCAATCCTCAGCTGGAGCTCAGAGAGGATGCCACTTGGGCACCCTCAGCCGTGGTCCAGAAGGAGGTAGGAAGGAGGCCTGAGTTCTAATCTGAGCTCCTCCACGTGGTGCTGGGTGATGCAAGCCAGTTACTCACCCTCTCTGAACCCCAGGTTCTCTGCTGTCGAGTGGGGTCTTTATTGTTGCTGGATTTAGAGATGGGAATGCTGGGAAGCCCCCCACTCAGCTCCTGGCTTGGAGGGGCTCCCAGTAACTGCCTCCCTCCTGGGGGGTCTAAGCTTGGACCCCGGAGACCACCTGGTCCATCCCCTGCATCTGATCGCTGTCACCTAATCTTCCAAGAGGAGTGAGGAAGGTCGACCTCACGAGGCAGAGAAGGGAGAGCACCGGAGGCGGAGCCTGACACTCGGGGACTTTCCTCTCCCCCGGAGACCTGGACTTTCCCCCATCTGGGCGGCCACCTCCCCCCCAGCAAAATACAGACCGTGAACTCAAGGCTTGAAATTCCCTCGTGGCACAGAAATGGGAGGGCAGGCTATGCGCTGTGACCATGAACAGCACCCACGGCGGCTGGAGATGCCACACAGGCGGCCGCAGATGCCTCCTAAGGGGCCTTTGGCGGCTCTGCCTCTCCATCGGGATTCTCAGCCTCAGCATGGCTGGCGTCCTGGGTGGGATGAGTCTTTGTCGTGCTGTGCACTGCAGGAAGGTGGCACCCCAGCCTCTACCCTTAGGCACCCAAAGCGCACACGCGCGCCCGCACACACACACACACACACACACTCACGCCCCCAGTGTGACACCAAAACTGCCCCCAGGCAAGACCCCCTGGAACGGCAAAGTTGCCCTGGTTGAGAATGACCTGCATGGATGCCCAGATCTTAAAGGAAAGGCTGCCCACGTGAAAGCCCGGCCCCCTCCACTTGGGGGGAGCTGGGCTGTGTGACTTGTGCCTGCCGGCCCATTCACTGTCCCTGGGAACCTAGGAAACGGGACCCCCGTACAGGGGAACTGCAGGCCCCCAGGCCCCCGTGCACCGACTTTGATTTGGAGGTCTTACAGCAGTGATTAGAGTCTCTGGGCTGTAGGCCAGGACGTCCTGAAGGAGGGAGGTACGGGGGCACTGTTCTTTCTCAAGGGAGGCGAGCCAAAGCCCCCGTGCGGAGCTGTCTTGAGGGGTGACCCTGTGGGGAAAGATCCTCCCCAGGCCAAGGCACCAAGGCCGCCCACCCGAAGCAGCCCCGTGGGGCGGGAGGAGGGGCCACACAGAAAGGAAGGCACCAGCGAACTCGCACACAGGTCTAACCAGACCTTGGGCAAATAAATTTCTGGTCCTCTCGGAGCCTCCAATGCCCAAGGGGGTTTCACACAATGTTCCAAGGTGGCTCACTGGGCTGTAAAAATCCAGTGGTTTGGTAGTCAGACTAAACAAGGCTGCATTTTCCAAGGCCAGTGGCTCAGGATGGCTGTCACTCTGAGACCCAAGGAATGGCATCTTCTGCCCATGGGGCCCATGAAACATAGGCAAGGAATAGCACTTTGCCCCTTTGCCCTGTGGACTAGGGGGTCCTGGAGGCTCACCAGCACCATGCCAGAGCAAGAGGCAATTGGGCGGAAGTGTGGTTCAGAGAGGGGTTCCCCTCCAGGAGGGCAGCATGGAGGCTCAGCATACAGACGTCAGGGGACCCACAAACGCAGGGTCACGAGCCCAGACAAGGCTTCCATCAGCCCGCTGGATGCAGGCAGCCCTTGCAGGTTTGGGCCGTGAGTCCCCACTACGACTGGGTCCTCCACCTTCCTGGACAAATGTCCCCCCACCGCCCCGCCCCGGTGGCCGTCAGGGGAAAAGGACTTCATTACAACGAATTAATAAAACATAAATACAGGCTCCGGAATCTAATAATAGCTGGTTTACACGCTAAAGAGCCTGCAAGGCGCAAGTTCAAGATCTGCCCAGCCCCGCCAAGCACCGCCAGGCCTGGAAGCTCACAGGTGAGTCGGTGCCCTCCTGGTGGGTCACGTCCCTTGCCAGGTAGCCGTCCCCTAATGGGACAGATGCACTGATAACAGAGAAAACCTGTGAGTTGAATCTGAGGGCCTTTTGACTTTCCTAATTAAAAACAAGGTTATTTTCCCACAGAGAGAAGAAACCCAATGACTGTCTGCAGTCAGGGCTGAAGAAGTGGCCTGTTCCTCGCAAGGAGAGTGCTGCACACGTCTCTGTGACCAGGGGCAGCTGCACAGATGCACGAAGGATGAAGGACTGGGTCCCTTGGCAGCTGCCTCGGCACCCACCTGGCCAGAGCTCAGAACGTGTTTGCTGAGTTGGACAAATCGGCACAGACCCCAGTGCCCCCAGGCAGCCTCTGACCCCACCTTGCTCTCCAAGGAGGTGGCTCCGGCCCTGCTCTGTCCCCATCGCCCACCCACCCTGGTCCTCAAAGCCCTCCCACTCCGACCTTTGTAGCCCACAGACAGTCATCAGAAAACCCTCCCCCATATCCTCAAACTCTTCTCTGGAGGGTCCCTCAGGCTCTTGTTCTCTGACCTCTGGGCCTGGGGCAGGGGAAGGGCGGGGGCCGGTGACCTCCTCGTTTGTCACCGTGGCTTTCAGACTGTATCAGTTAGCTTTGCTGCATAACAAATTACCCCAAGGTCTAGTGGCCCAGGAAGTAGCAACACAACATTTGTTACTTCTCCTCAGTCTGTGGGTTGGCTGGTGACCTTCCTGATCTAGTCTGGTCCTGGCTGATCCTAGCTGGGCTCTCCTGCACATCTCTGGTCCGCATTCAGGTGGACTGGCAGCCTGATGACTTCACTGGGCCTCCTCACCTGTCTGGTGTCTGGGAGACTGTCAGCCCCAGGGCTGGCCCCTCTGTCCCCCTGTGGAGCTCACCTCCCAGCAGGCTGGCTAAGGCTCATGCAGGTGGTGGCCTCGGGCTCTGAGTACAACGAGCAGAGAAGCCTCTGCTGCTAACGTCCCCTGGCCAAGGCAAGTCACATGGCTAAGCCCAGAGGCTGTGTGGGAACCCCCCAGGGCAAGGATGCAGGGAGAGGAATTATTGGGCCACTTTTGCAAAAGTCTAACCTGCAGACCACGTTCCCCGCTTCTGCTATCAAAACCTCGTCTCTGTTCGCCACATCAGTGGGCTTTATGGCCCCTTCTCCCTCATCACTGCCACGCTCAGCACCCCCAGCACACCCCTCACTCCTTGCGGATATCTGCCCCTGGCTGCCCCTCCACCCCGCTCCTGCCCCCATCTTTGGGGGGCTGCTTCCTCCCAACACACAGCCTCTCCGTCCTTCACCTCTCACCTCCCAGACTTACTTTGTCTCTCAGCCACTCACACCGTCGCTGACCTAGACCTTGCGAGGACCCCACACCTGCAGCTCCTCCCTAATAGTACTCCAGCCTCCCTGCTTCTGACCTCTGACCTGCTATCTTTGATCACCCTGACTCAGGCCACCCTCCTCAGCAACCGGGCAAGGACACCAAATCTTAAAGAAGCCTAGACGCCCTCTTGCCCTGGGAGTCTGGGCCCGAGGGGACTGTGTGTGGGTACACGTGAATGCATATGTGCCTGGCATGTACGCAGGTGTGTGTGCATGGGTGCATTGGTGCACACACATGTGTGCACGTGTCAGGTGTTGAGAGGCGGCCTGCTCCTCACTCAGCCCCAGCTTCATGCCATCCTCCAGACATCTCACAGTCTTAAGGGGAAGTAGGTGGCGCGGGGGCCTGGATGTCGCCATGCTGGGACAGGTCTGGAAGGTACCTTTGCCCTGGAGCCCCCAGAACAAGAGAGAGTGCTCCTGCCCGCTCTGGCCGCACCGGGCCCCGGGTGTGGGATCCGTGCCCACTCAGCACCAGTCTTTATCTAGTGAGTTCTCCTTACTTGACACTTGAGGCAACTGTTTGCTGACTTCACAACTGGCGGAGCCCTTCCCCAGCCGAGCCCCCGCCTGTCCCTTCTGGTCACTGAGTACCAGGGCCAGAGCCCCTCTGCCCCTCTTGGACAGAAACAACTAGGCTGATGGCTTCTGGGCTGCAAAGCTCTGCTGACTCTGCCTTCCTGCCCTTGGTTTAAGGTTAGAGGGAAAATGCTTCTCATTTCTGTGTTTAACCAATAGCTGATCCTGAGACTAAAGGAGTGGATACTTTTCCTGCCATCTGTGATATAATCGCAATAGATGGTCAGGCCCCCACAGCTGCTGATTCCCCCAGATGTCAGAAGTTATGGATCGCTCCATATTTGCTCCCCAAGTCTCCCCTGGATGCTGTGGGGAACGTGGCCCCCAGAAATGTGCCAGGAGTTCCTGATACCCAGAGAGCACGAGGGGGAGCCTCTGAACTGGGGTGGAAGACTCATTCTTTGCAACAGGCATTGTTCTGGACTCTCGGTAGGATTGAGAACTCACCACTAGTTAAGTGCTTGGTATTTCAGCCATGTGGTTATGTACCTGGACTCTGGACCCCAAACCCAGTGGCTTTGCCACTTACCCTCTGCGTGCTTGTAGGCAAGTCACTACACCTCTCTGTGCCTCAGCTTCTCAGTCTGTAAAATGGGATGATAACTACGGTCCCCTACCATACCAGTTACTGTGAGCAGTAAATGGGTTAATGCACATAAAATGGGTTAATGCATTTAAAACTGTGCTTGGCCCATAGAAGCATTGGCAACTATTATTTCAGAAACTCAGGAGGAGGTGGATCGGGGTCAGGTCAGGTACTAGGTGACTAAGTTTTCCAACCGGTTTGGAGCCCAGATATAATATTCTCAGGTCTCCTGAGCCAGTCACCAGGACTTTCAGCCCAAACCTCTACAGGGTACTGACCAGCAGGAAAGTGGGGGCGTTGCCAAGAACTGGCTCCTTTTTGTTCTTTATTTAAAGGGGATTAGGACATCCTGCAGAGATGAAAAGGCCTGAAGAGAGGCTACTGTAAGGATAGAATTTTTAAAGCAGGCAGATCAAAGAGGTAGCTCTTGGTGCGTCCAGCATCTGAAGCCATGCTTGTAATCCCCCTTCAGAGTGACTGGAGGGCAGTGGACCCTATGGTGTGGTTCATCTTTCCCAACCTGGTGTGCCTTCCAGGTGGCAGAGCCATGGAGCTCGGTTTTCTCCTTACAACAAGGAAAAGGGAAAGGAGCAAATTTCCACCGAGTGCTTTTGGTTGTTTGCCCCATACGGGGCCAGCAAGTCACCCATGTCCCCTCATTTATCCCCACGACGACCTTGTGAGGTGAAGAGTATTAGGTCCTTGGTTCAAATGAAGCAGCCGGCGCTCAGAGAGAACTCATCGCCTGCTCCCCGTCACACCTCCTGGCAAATAGCAGCCGATATTCAAAGCCAAGTCTGCCCCCAGCACACACTCTTTTCCCACTGCCCGCTGGGGAAACCGCCTTGGGTCCTGAGCTCTCAGAAAAGTCTAAGACAATCTGGGGATTATTTTTGTCCTCAAACCCTGTGTCCCCTCGTTCTCCCTCACTGCTGTCCTGGGGACACTAGAGCAGAGAAACCATGACGACTGCCCCTGCATCAGGTGAGGTGCTCAGGTCACACCCGGGGGCCACCTGCTCACTAGCTTTCCCTCCACACGCACGGTCCTTACTCCCTCCCGCAGATGCACAGTCCCCTCTGATGGGGCTTCTGCAGCTAGCAAGGTCAAAGCCACGGCACGTTTGTCAGAGAGCCTTAGGAAGCCCTTGGCAAGTGCTCCTGGGCCTCTCGTTCATGAAAGGTGAACATTATGTCTCTTTATGGCTGGGGAGACCCATAACTCACGGTGCAGCTGGAAGAAGAAAAACTAGGACAGACTTCAGAAGTGGAAGAAAAAGTGATACACTTCATAAGTGAGCTGTTTAAACTCTCCCACAGGGGAGCACTTTGTTTTTGATGAAACAGCTGACGTTTCTCTCCAGGATCCCAAACTGAGAAAATGGGGCAGGCACTATTTATCCCAGCCAGAGATTATGATGTCCTGACCTGACACCCCCTGGAGTTCTAGCAGACTACTTGACCAAAATACAAAAACAGGGATCAGCGTGATTTTTCTCCATGCACTGGTGCAACAGCTGGTTGTCTGATTTTTTTTTCCTGCACAAACAAGAGCTGACAAACAAGTTACAACCAGGCACCCAGCTGCTGTGCTGCCCTCTGCTCTTCTGGTACGGATGCTGCGTGCCCCTATTAATGTAAATCCGCAGGGCTTTTAAGAGGTGGGGCTGAAGTGTCAGGACCGTAGGTAAAGGAAGTTGGGATTTTGAAGCAAATACATGGTGTATGGAAGGCAAGGTTTCAGGTTGACCAGACACTGAAGAGTTTTGAAAACATTCTGGATCTAAACCCACCTGTCGGGCGTGGCAGATGCTGGAGGTGTTCCAATTTTTAGCCCCTCAGCCCCTCACCCTACCTGACTTCAGCACCATGAGGGTGGACAGCTCCCCACCACGGCATCCCTCTGCTTTTGCTTTGGCGTCAGAACTTTCTCTAAGATGATGGAGGCCACTCTGCCCTTACAGAGACACAACCCAGAGATGTGGGGGAGATTCACAGCCCTGAAAACATAGGGTGTGAGAGTTGGTGGATAAATGGCCCAGCCTCACTTCCTTCAGAGGTACAGTAATGAGAGGCTTTCTATAAGGTACTTACAGGGTGCCCAGCGAGACTGAAGCCCCATTGAACACTATGGAAATCATCTCCAGAGAAAATCCTTTCACTGACTTTTCCTCCTGCCCTATTCCACTCCCACTATCCGGCTCCTACTCCCTGGGATCACATCCCCGTTGAAGTACCTGCATCCAGTCCCTTATCTCAGGCTCTGCTTCTGGGGAATCCAAAATAAACTTAGAAAGCTAACCTTCAGGATGGAATCCGGGAACCACATGACTCCTTGTATGACAGTAACAAAGACTCCATTACTGGGTGATAAATAAAATGATGATAATTCTTGGGGTGCAGTAGCACCACGGCTATCAGAACTCTCACCAGCATTCTGTAGGATGAGGTACAGGTGAAAGGAAAGCCTTGGTCTATGCCCCTGAAGTATATGAAAGTTATAAGGTTGGAAAGTTTGCTGGCTCTTTGTTAACTGTCTTAGACTTGATGGAAGAGAGTGACAAGCTCAGAGCAGCCAATTATCAGCTCAGGGTGTGCAGTCAAAGCCAGAATGCCTCCACGGCCACCTTTAAAATTACCCTCATCTCCTGAAGCCAGAGGGAAGAGAGTGCTGAAATCAAGCCTGTCATTAAATGTAAGGTTGGGAAAACTATAA
Source organism: Physeter macrocephalus (assembly GCF_002837175.3). Lineage (NCBI taxonomy): Eukaryota > Metazoa > Chordata > Mammalia > Artiodactyla > Physeteridae > Physeter > Physeter macrocephalus. The sequence continues at coordinate 29,872,328 of NC_041216.1, forward strand.
AAGACACTGAATGCATAGCCTTGAGAGGTCTCCAAGGCTCATGTCAAGGGCTGATAGAGGAGGATTGGGACCCTGGATCAAGGGTGAGACATTTGGGTGAATGCACCTGAGAATCTCGAACCTCATCCTCTGAACCATCTGAAAAATCTTCCTCCCGTTTTCTAGAGGAAAGAAACCTCCTCTTAATTGGTGACCATGAAGAGACGAGGCTTCATGTTATCATGACCCCTAAGATGATGCTTTTTCTCATCAGGACCCACTCTTCCCCTCCTCACTGCATCCAGACCAATAACCAGAGCCAGTTATCAGCATGGGCTATGCACACTGTGAGAAATCCAGAACGAGTGATGGAGGAAAAAGATGAAGGATTTTAGGGCCAGATGCAGCAGCAAAACTAGCTGTTTCACATCCCTCGGGCTTGAGACTTTTCTTAGAGAGTCCAACCAGCCACACCCTTGGACGTTCAGTGATTGAGCGGGTGTAATGTGAAGCACATGTAGATCTGGGTAGTCAGGGGAGGGGAGTGGGTACTGAAGCAGACACCACCTTGGCCCACCTGATTTTAGCACTGCTCTCCTGGACAGTTCTGTGCACATGGATGGGACCTGCCTGCTTTTCTGCACCAGGGCTTCCTCCAAAGTTGCAGAATGTCCCACGCACAGGACAAACCTCAAAATGATGGAGATTAAGAGTTGGTGGATAAATACACCTATCTGCATCCTTCTGAGAGCAATTCTAAAGTGCTTTCTTCTACAGAATTCCTCAGAGAGTCTCCAGCAGAATTGAGATCCAGTTGCCCACGGTGGTAACTAGTTCAGCAATGAATCCTTTACTGATTTTTCCCTCCTTTTCCACCCTCTACCCTCATGGATCCACTCTCCTGCTTCCTGGGAATCTACTCTCAATTAACCTTCCTGCACTGAGGCCCTTGCCTCAGGCTCTGCAAGTGGGAAACCCAAACAGAGACATCAGGTTGCATTTCTACTTTGTCCACTGGCCAAGGACCACTCTTAATGTGCAAGGTTCCTTCCAGGGTAAAGGGGAGGTGGGAGCCCGTGAGTAGCTTACCCTCTCCTTAGTTATAGGCCAGACACAGATATGTGAACGGTTCAGGAGATGTGACCAGTTTTCATTAACTGGCTTTCACTGTCAGTGACTTAAAGCATGGGAGGACATTAAATCATGATCATTATTGATTTCCCCCATTTTCTGTGGATAAAATGCTTGTCTTGCCTTGGTTTTCCTCGGCTTACAAGGTCCCCCATGAAGTGCTTCCTCCTGACCTCCGTGGCTTCCTGTCTCCTTCCCAGTCCCGTCCTGGCTCTCCATGCCCCACCCTGGCAGGTCACTCAGTTCTCTTCACACCTCACACTTTCTCTCTCGCCTTCTGGTCCAAGCGCCAGGTCTTACCTTCCTGGAAGAACTCTCTCTCCCCACCTCGTGCCCATCCTGAGCCTAGTCTCACCAACTTATCCTTCAGGAGACCTGACACTCCCCCCACCAGGATGTGCTGGGTATCCCTCCTAGGTGCTGCTAGGGCTCTTCATGCATAGCCCACCTGTTGTAATTTCGACAATTTTTTGACATTATCTATCAACTTGTGCATATAACCCAGAAGGACAATAAGCTTTATGAGAGCAATTTTTATAACCCCAGAACCTAGCACATTTCAAAGCTTTATGAGAGCAATTCTTATAACCCCAGAACCTAGCACATTTCAGGGCACATAAGAGGTGCTCAGTAAGTGTTTGTTAAGAAAATGAGGTTGAGGTAAAACACAGTCCAATCTACAAGGTGTCCTAATAGCCAGTTCATGAATGTGTTAGTTTCCTAGGGCTGCTGTATAACAAAGTACCGCCAGCTGGGGAGCTTAGAACAAAAGAAATTTATTCTCTCACTATGATGGCAGCTAGAAGTCCAAATCAAGGTGTCGGCAGGGCTATGCTCCCTCTGAGGCGCTGGATAGAGTCCTGGTTGTTGGTGATGGCCTTCAGTCTTTGGTATTGCCCGACCTGCAGGTGCATCACCCCAATCTCTACCTGTCATCACACGGCATCTCCCTTACGTCTCTTGTCTTCACATGGCACTTTCCTCTTTTTAGAAGGACACTTAGTTGCTATGGACTGAATTGTGTCTTCCCAAAATTCCTGTGTTGAAGCCTTAACCCCCAATGTGACTGTATTTGGAGAAGGGGTCTTTAGGAAGTATTAAATGATGTCCTAAGGGTGGGGCCTTAATCCATTAGGACTGGTGGCTTCTAAGAAGAGGGCAGGATCTCTCTCTCCACAGGTGCTCAGAAGAAAGCCATGTGAGGACTCAGAGAGAAGGTGATCTTCTGCAAGCTAGAAAGATAAGCTTCACCAGAAACCAAACCCTGCTGGAAACTTGATCTTGGACTTCCAGCCTCCAGAGCTGTTAGAAAATAACTTTCTGTGGTTTAGCAGTATTCTTTTATGGCAGCCCTACCAAACCAAGACACCAGTCATATTGGATTAGGGACCACCCTAATGATCCCATCTTACTTTGACTTCCGTCTGCAAAGACCCTATTTCCAAATAAGGTCATATTCACAGGTACTTGGAGTTATAGGACTTGAAGGTATCCTTTTGGAGAACACAATTCAACCTATAACAATGATATTAAGTCCAAAACTAGTCAATTTGGAGACATTACTGAACAATAAGAAGGAAAGACATACAAGTAGATTGAAATATTATTAATGTTATTCTCACCGCCATCATGGCCAGAAGTAAGACAAAATTCCTGCCATATTATCAAGTGTTCAGCAAATATGTGGACTCTCCACCTAGGTAGGACAGGAAGGCCCAGGTAAACAGGGCTGTGTGTCTTCTGCTCTAGCCTTGGGGTTATCACCTATAGCGGCTGGAACTTGCATCTAGGGTGGCCATGTCACCATGTCTTGCCAACAGAATGCATTATGGCGGTGACATGTATCCCTTCCAGGAAAATGCTGTTAAGGTGGGCTCACCTTCCCCCCCTCTCACTTCTCCCAAAAGGTACAGACAATGGTGAAGGCCTAGGGCTGGATTCATAACCCAAGGGCCATGAATTTGGGTGGAAAATAAATTACAGGTTTATTTTCACTAGCCTCCCACTGATGTACAGAACCTGCCTCAATTATGAACACAGGCCACCAGTAGAGCAGCTCATTAGCAGTGTCCGTGGCTCCGTCACAAACTGAAATTACCGGTATCTCCGTATCACAATTTACTTTACTCCTCACTACGTCAAAGCTATGGACCCACTAGACCAGCTGCTGTCCTTTGATGAGTGAATAAAGAAGCACAGACATTACTGCGAATTTGTTGTTTAATATTTTGATAACTACATTCCAACATAATTTATTTCCTTTGTAATATTACATATTTTACTTTATTCATTTTAAGAAACGTATTTTGAGAAGGGATCCATAGTTACAGGTTGAATTGTGTCCTTTGAGCTGAAGGCCATTAACAGTAGCAAACACAGGAGGAGCTTGGTGCTCTCCCTCTTCCTGCCTAAAAGCAGGGCAGGAATCTCCCTTTTGTAAAGGAATTTTCTAGCTGAAGTTTTTCTCCTCTCTCTTTTTTTTTTTAACATCTTTATTGGAGTATAACTGTTTTACAGTGGTGTGTTAGTTTCTGCTTTACAACAAAGTGAATCAGTTATACATATATATATGTTCCCATATCTCTTCCCTTTTGCGTCTCTTTCTCCTCTCTCTTACCTGAAGAAAAGAAGGACTCTGAAGACAGCTGAGTCAACTTGAATCTGCATAACAAACCTTACTAAACAACCCTTTCTTACCATATATTTCCAAGTTACCTTTCCACAACATACATTTCCACCCCACCCCCCACCCAAGAAGCCCTAACCCCCTCGTCCTTTGTCGAGCCTTTTCTCCACACTTTATCACCCCTTGTTAAGATGGTTTGTGAGCTCCAACTTTTAACCATCTCTTTGAGTTACTCATCTCTGAGTTCTGCATGTACAGGCATTGCATGAATAAATAAACTTTTTTTTCTCCTGTTAATCTTTGTTTTGTTAGTTTAAATTGCATGCCTCAGCTACTGAGCCTAAGAGGATTGAGGAAAGGTTTTTTTTTTGTTTGTTTGATTTCTTTTTTTCCCCCTCCTCTATATAGTACAGAGAGAAAGGCTGCTTTCAGTGCCACTTTCAGAGGTCCTCTTCCTTTGTATGTAACTCGAATGCCAAGGGAAAACGTTGTCTATTTCTTTTTCTATCGAGGACCACTTAACATTTAAAACATGGGACTAGTTCTCCCTCCCCACTATTCATTCCCATAATCATTATAAACCTATTGTCTGTCATAAGTGGATAATGATGGCCAGTGGGGCAGAGGACAGCTTGCCTATGGAGAAAAGGGACAGAGGAGTTGAAGCAAATCATTTCTCCAGCTGTTTGGTGTTTCTTTCCCATTGATCTGCCTTGTGGCCTCTACTGATCCATCTGTCAGGCTCTTTCAGTTTGTGGCGGCACACAGTTCACCAGGGCAATCGTGCTAGTTTTCCCACTACACAGGTCCTATAGAACATCCTCATAGGCTTAACTTTTTATTCTCTTAATAGGGTTTGCTGGTGTAACAGAAAGTCTAGAAATAAGATAAAAGGGTTTAAAGCCATTCAGGGACCCAAAGCTAAAACCATATGGAAAATTCAGCGGAAAAAAATGTGTGAGGTATTTGGGAATTTTATGAACTCCAAGACCTAATCAAGCTGCTTGGAAAAACAGGGAGAGATGTAACAGATCTTTAAGAGACTTTAGTGAGATGAGTTTCCAACACAGACGCGTAGCGCTTTGGGCTTAGAACAATGTGTAGCGACAGACAGATTTCTAGATGGGAATCAAGAGTGGTTTATTTCCATTGTCTTGGAGACATGACCCAAAGATAAGAAGGAGACGTTCAGCAGAACGATAAAGACAATTTCAACTTGTTCAGGGGTTATAGAGTCACATCTGACATGCAGATTTTGGTAACTAACTCCCAAGTGAGAAGTGACTCCTTTTTTTTCATTTAATTCACTCAACTATAAACAATCCCTTTGGCATGCATATTAAGGTTGTAGAATCTTGGTACTGGAATAAAGTAAATCAATCAGCAGTCAAGCAGGAACATTGTAGAATCCTCCACTCATTCCCTAGGTAGGGAGAACCACAAGGCAGAGTGGTTGGAAGGTCTAGCCTGTACTTCCCTTTAGTGGTTCTTAAATTTTAGTTTGCATAAGAATTGTCATGTCAAGGAGTTTATTACACAAATTCATGCAGCTTGTATTTACTGGGCAGTTTTGACTAGACTTGGTTTTATTGCCAGTAGCTCTGATGAGATGTCAGTCGTGGAAAGTATGCATTCAGCCAACACCATGAATGAGATGCTTGTGTGCCCTGGTGATGTAACTGTGTTCAGGATGTGCACCCTGCCATAAGAGTGCTCCAGGTGTGGTAGGGGGAGGCTGACCAGAAGACTCAAGTGCCATGAGTGCTGTGTCTGGGGAAGCAAAGGCTCTAGGAGATTGCATTTGTGGACTGAAATTTAGAAATGCATTTCCATCTCAGTTATGCCTGACCAAGCACTGCGCCTGCGTGTTGATGTTTCTTGGAGCGTCTGATGATACTGTTTGTCTTGTGTGAAGTTCAGCCATGGGTTTCCCTGATCATTAGTAATCCGCCCAGAGAACTTGGTAGCTCACAACCTAACTGGAGGATGATTTTGCCCCGCAGAGGACTTTTGGCAATGTCTGGAGACATTTCTGACTGTCACAGCTAAAGAGGAGTATTGACCTCTAGTAGGTAGAGGCCAGGGATGCTGCGAACCATCTTACAATGTACAGGACAGCCCCACAGCAAAGGACTATGGCCCCAAACGCTAACAGTGCCAAGGGCAAGAAAACCTGAGCTAGCAACTTTCTCTTCTGAATTACATCAGTAGCAACTGTGACTATATATAGAAGCCTCAGAGCTAACTGTTCCCTCTTGGAAATATAAATTCAGGAGGCTAAAATGTGGACTTCTGGGGGCTTCCCTGGTGGCACAGTGGTTGAGAGTCCACCTGCCGCTGCAGGGGACACGGGTTCGTGCCCCGGTCCGGGAAGATCCCACATGCCGCGGAGCGGCTGGGCCCGTGAGCCATGGCCGCTGAGCCTGCACGTCCG